>NC_069505.1:615880684-616180684 GCF_027579735.1 Bombina bombina | reverse complement strand
GGACAGAACATATCAGTATAGAACATATCAGTCTAGAACATATCGGTATAGAACATATCGGTATAGAACATATCAGTATAGAGCATATCAGTACAGAACATATCAGCACAGAACATATCAGTATAGAACATATCAATAAAGAACATATCAGTCTAGAACATATCGGTATATAACATATCAGTCTAGAACATATAAGTATAGAATATCAGTATACAGCATATCAGTATAGAGCATATCAGTACAGAACATATCAGTACAGAACATATCGGTATAGAACATATTGTTATAGAACATATCGGTATATAACATATCAGTATAGAACATATCAGTATCAGCTGCAGTGTTGAACCTTCTGATAATTAGAAGCTACTTTTGCAAATGAAGGGCCAGATTACGAGCGGAGAGCAAATGTTTACAGGCAAGCGATATGTGGTTTATTGTTTTTTTTGTTTTTTTAATTTACACTAATGTTACACCAGATATGAGTGGTGGCACAGAGCAATTAATCACAGTATATGCTGTGGGCCTGACACAGGCCTGATGGAAAATGAAATTAGATTACACTAGCAAACTGATGTAAAAGTTTTTTTGTTTTTTTTAAATTTACACTAATGTTACACCAGATATGAGTGGTGGCACAGAGCAATTAATCGCAGTATATGCTGTGGGCCTGACACACAGGCCTGATGGAAAATGAAATTAGATTACACTAGCAAACTGATGTAAAAGTTTTATTTTTTTTAAATGTACACTAATGTTACACCAGATATGAGTGGTGGCACAGAGCAATTAATCACAGTATATGCTGTGAGCCTGACACACAGGCCTGCTGGCAACTGAAATTAGATTACACTAGCAAACTGATGTAAAAGTTTTTTTTTTTTTTAAATTTACACTAATGTTACACCAGATATGAGTGGTGGCAGTGAGCAAGTAGGCACAGTATATGCTGTGAGCCTCACACACAGGCTGACAGGCAGGCAAATGCAATTAGATTACAAAAAAAAACAAAAAACGACAAGTTCTAGCCCTAAAAAAGGCTTTTTGTGCTGAAGTTCTAGCCCTAAAAAGGGCTTTTTGGGGTGCTGTCCTTACAGTAGAGATCAGATGAGTCCTTCAGGACTGTAGTGGACACTGAATACACTAGCCTAGCTATCAATTTCCCTATAAAATCACCAGCAGCAGCACTATCCCTCCTCTCATTAAGAATGCAGGATCATAATGAATCTAAAATGACTGCTGCCCAGGATCTGGGAGGGCCTGGGAAGGAGTGTCTGCTGCTGATTGGCTGAAATGTGTCTGCAGACTGTGAGATACAGGATCAAACTTTACTCAATGATGACGAATAGGGGGCGGATCGAACATCGCATATGTTCGCCCGCCGCAGCGAACGCGAACAAGCTAAGATCGCCGGGAACTGTTCTCCGGCGAACTGTTCGCGACATCACTACTGGTGTAACAAATCAATGAAAACACATCAGCATAAAAACAATTTTACAGTGTACTTTCCCTTTAAGGGCTGACCATTTATCATATGTATATTACATATATAACCTAGCCATGATTAGGAAAATTGTATTATTTACCATTAAAATTCTTCTTCTTTACTGTTCAGGGCGGACAGATTGAGCTCGCATTCTATTGGCTGATCGGAACAGCCAATAGAATGCGAGCTCAATCTGATTGGCTGATTGGATCAGCCAATCCGATTGAAGTTGAATCTGATTGGCTGATTCAATCAGCCAATCAGATTTTTCCTACCTTAATTCCGATTGGCTGATAGAATCCTATCAGCCAATCGGAATTCGAGGGACGCCATCTTGGATGACGTCCCTTAAAGGAACCTTCATTCGGACTTAGGACGTCGTTAGAAGAGGATGGATCCGCGTCGGCTGCTTCAAGATGGTCCCGCTCCGCGCCGGATGGAAGAAGATAGAAGATGCCGCCTGGATGAAGATGTCTACCGGTCCGGATGCCCTCTTCTTGCCGGATAGGATGAAGACTTCGAACCATCTTCTGGACCTCTTCTTGCTGGATAGGATGAAGACTTCGGACCCTTTTCTGGACGGATCGGTGATACCCGGCGTGGTGAAGATAAGGTAGGAAGATCTTCAGGGGCTTAGTGTTAGGTTTTTTAAGGGGTGTTTGGGTTAGATTAGGGTTATGTGGGTGGTGGGTTGTAATTTTGGGGGGGGGTATTGTATGTTTATTTAAATGCAAAAGAGCTGTTTTCTTTGGGGCATGCCCCGCAAAAGGCCCTTTTAAGGGCTGGTAAGGTAAAAGAGCTGTAAAATTTTTATTTTAGAATAAGGTAGGGCATTTTTTTTATTTTGGGGGGCTTTGTTATTTTTTTAGGGGGCTTAGAGTAGGTGTAATTAGTTTAAAATTCTTGTAATCTTTTTTTATTTTTTGTAATTTAGTGTTTGTTTGTTTTTGTAATTTAGTGTTTGTTTTTTTTGTAATTTAGTTTAGTTGATTTAATTGTAGATAGTTTATTTAATTAATTTATTGATAGTTTAGTGTTAGGTTTAATTGTAACTTAGGTTAGGATTTATTTTACAGGTAATTTTGTACTTATTTTAACTAGGTAACTATTAAATATTTATTAACTATTTAATAGCTATTGTACCTGGATAAAATAAATACAAAGTTGCCTGTAAAATAAATATAAATCCTAAAATAGCTACAATATAATTATTATTTATATTGTAGCTATATTAGGGTTTATTTTACAGGTAAATATTTAGCTTTAAATAGGAATAATTTATTTAATAAGATTTATTTTATTTTGTTAGATTTAAATTAAATTTAACTTAGGGGGGTGTTAGTGTTAGGGTTAGACTTAGCTTTAGGGGTTAATACATTTATTAGAGTAGCGGCGAGGTCCGAGTTGGAGTTTTATTGAGTGATAAACCTGGGTTGTTGGTTCCCTTCAATATTTTGTGTGGTCCTTATAGTTTTGCTCCTTTTATTAGAATTGAGTAATGCAATTCTATCTAGGTCTCTTGCTCTTTTTTGACTGTTTTAATCAAAGAAGGTGGATATACCTTTGAAAGGAACCTATCTGCCAAAATAAATGAGTGGTCATCATAAATCTGCAGCGTACTGCCATTCCTCCTAATTCTATTAAATTGACTGAAAGGGATGTTTGTCTTTCAACTTCTCAAGTGGTTGCTTCCAAAATGAAGAAAGTTGTTACAATCAACCTTCTTGAAAAAAGTTGAAGTACAAACATCCCCCTCAGGATCCCATTGCAATATGTCCAGAAATTCAATTTTTTGTGGTTGAATGTTATGGGTAAATGAGAGACCCATATTATTTGTATTTAAATGTTTCACAAATAATTCTGCCTCTTCCACTGTCCCATTCCAAATAAAGAGCAGGTCATCAATGTAGCAGCCATAGAACACCAGGCTCTGCGCCCAGTTTGAATTGTAAATATACATATCTTCAAACGCTCCCATATAAAGGTTAGCAAAACTGGGCGCGAACCTGGTGCCCATGGCGGTACCCCTGACCTGCAAATTAAGTTTGCAATAAAACTTTTTATCACACAGTATCCTACCTGCCTCTGCCACATAATCCTTGTAATCTTGCAGGACAATCCCACCGCCTTTATCGGCATAGCGAATGACAAGATTTTTTATTTCTCATTAGACTGTTAATGGCTTGTTGTTCATTAGGCCAAAGTTTACATTTCCCAAAAGTTTTTGAGGGTATCTTTTCAAACTCATTTAATACCAGCTGTTGGAATAAATCAACATACGTTACCTCTGGTTTCGGGGGATTGAAACTAGATTGTGGTCTCAAATTAGTATGTATACTTGATTCAAACAAATCATTACTTAAGTCCTCAGGATTAAAGATGTAGGTAGTGGGACAGCGGGAGCTGTCAGAGTCCAACAAAATTTGGGACCCCTCTATTTTATTCTTTCTCATATTTTTAATAGAAAAGTATCTTTGTAAAGACAGTTTTCTTGTGTACCTATTAAGTTCCACGAATAAATAAAAAAGATGGTGGGGGTTGGGTGGACAAAAAGAAAGGCCTCTACCAAGAATTCTAATCTCATAATTAGTGAGAATGTGGGAAGAGAGATTGTAAATACCTTCTTTTAGTTTTGCGAGTTTTTCCTTTTTGATGGTGTTACCTCTACCCCTTCGTCCCCATTTGGAAAAGGTATTTTTTTCACTGTTGATTTTGATTGGTCTTAGTTCTGTCTCCAAAGGGGTGCTAGCTGTTGCTCCCCTAAAAAAGACCCATTAGAGGTAGAGGGAACAGCATCTCTATTCTGAGTTTCCACTCCCTCGTTGGAATAGTGGTTGGATGCAGGCCCAAAAGATTGATAATTGGATTGACTAAAGGTACTCCCTGATTCTCTATTTTGTATTAATGGAATGGACCTTCAATGGTTTGTAGTGGTTGAAATCTATTGGTAATGAGTATATCATTAGGATTGGCATAAAAATGAATATTTTGTGGAGAATTTGCAGAAGGACCATAATTGATATTAGAGGAGGTCTGGTAATGTCTAATTTCACCATGAAACTTTTTTTTTTTTAAAAATATTTATTTATTTACCAACATTGAGTACAAGACCATAGAGCATTTTATTCAAAACTTAATGTCATTATACAAAAGAAACTAAGACATTTATCATATCCAAATAAATAACAGAATACATGTCTTTTGCTAATGAAACAATATCAGATGTGCTCAATGAAGGCATTTTATATATGCACCATTACAGATAATACTGAAAGAAAAGGAGAGAGGAAAGAAAGATTGTTTCTTTTACAATCATAACCTATAAATGAATTACCTAAACCTTTTTCTTTTTATCAAAATATAGAGTGCTATGCGCGGGGTGGAGCATGGGGGGGAGAGGGAAAGAATGGAAAAAAAAAAAAAAGGGGAGAGGGGAGTTAAGTGTTACCATCTATCTAATATCACTATTTCAGAATATCTAAAAGGATAAATTAACTGATTTATTTCTTCTGGTGGGAAAATCTTGATGAATGTGGAACACTTTCGAAAAAAAAGTGTTATATCCCTTTCAGATGTTAAGGTTGTGTCCATCTGTTCAATAATGCACTGTTTTTTCATATAATTTTTAATCTCTAGAATACTGGGTGTCATAGAGCCTCGCCAGTTCTTGAGAATTAAATTTCTTGTTGCCAGAATTGTTACATTTCTAGCCATCATGTATTCAGGGGCCAAGGAAGATTCTTTAAGGAAGACAATCTCTGCCAGAGAGACAGAGATAGAATGTATCTTCAGTACTTTTTTAAGCCAAAACTCTACTTTCCGCCATAATTGTCTTATCTTGGGACATGCCCACATCATGTGAATTATATCAGCTGCTGGATATGCACACTTCAGGCAAGTATTAAATTTATAATTGTGCCATTTGAATCCTTTCAATGGGGTATAGTAAGATCTATATAATAGTTTGATATGTGATTCTCTCCAGCTTACAGATAGATTCGTTTGGGCTGTAACAGCTATGGACTTTTCTACCTGTTCTATATCCATGTTTAATCCTGGGGATAGGCAATTACAACTCTGTGTTATCTGACTTAAGTTCAAGTTTCCCTGATAGCTAATTGCCAGCTCATACCAGAGTGAGACAGAGGTTAAATCATTTTTGGCTAGAATAGGCCAGCTATCTAATTTTCCCCATGACCATGACCACAAATATTTTTCAGTAAGAAAAAAAAAGATAATGCCTGGCCCGCGTAGATAGGCAAAAAAGTCTTTGTTACTTAATTGGAATTCCTGTTTTAACTTGTCAAAAGCTTTTACTGTTAAGGTATCTTGATCTATAAATTGGGACATGAAAGTTAACCCCTTCCCTTGCCAGTTCTGAAATATCCAGGATTGTGTTCCTTGTTGAGATTCTGGATTACCACATAGGCCTTGAAATTTTGCAATAGAGAGATCGATACCCACTTTTTGTCCATATTTCTTCCAGGCCTGTATTATCGTATAAATCGATTTCAAACATTTCACCTTTTTTGGGACTAATTGAACTGGGCAGTGAATTAGAGCCATATGATTGTAAGGATATATATTTTTTTTTTCAAGCTTATTATTTGTAAAGTAATCTTTATTTACAATCCAATCTATCGCAATACGGGAGAGAAAAACTAAGCTATATTTACTAAGATCAGGAAGAGCCAGTCCCCCAATTTTTTTGGGTAGATATAGCTTATTTAAAGAAATACGGGGTCTTTTACATTTCCATATAAAATACCTTAAACCCTTATTCAATTTTTTCCAATCTTTTACTTTCAATATGACCGGTATATTTTGTAACGGAAAAATAATTTTTGGAAGGAGAACCATTTTAAATATAGCGATGAGTCCTGACAAGGACAGTGAAAGATGTTGCCAACTATTCATATATTCTATTATCTTTGATAATATAGGAGAAATATTAAGAGCATACCACTCTTTTGGGTTAGCTGATACATTAATTCCAAGATATCTAAAATGAGACACTACCTCCTTAAAAGGTGTCGTATGGAGGGAAGCCTCGTTTTTCCTAATCCACATTATTTCCGATTTCAAATTATTTACCTTATAACCAGTAAAGGTTCCAAAGGAGTTAATAATCGATAATAGTTTTGGAATATTCTTTTCTGTATCTGAGATATAGATCAACACATCGTCAGCATATAAAGCAATCTTTTGCTCTGCTGAGCCAACCTTTATTCCCTCAAGAGATTGCCTAATTTTAAGAGCTAGCAATTCAATCACTAAGTCGAATAAAAGAGGTGACAATGGGCATCCTTGTCTTGTGCCTCTCTGAAGATTAATTAGATTAGATTCTAAGTTGTTAAAAATCAGTTTAGTGGATGAGTTATTACATATATTATCAATAAAGGAGATAAAGTTATCTTTAAAGCCAAAGTTAGATAATGAAATTAAAATATGTTGATGATGTACCGAATCAAATGCTTTTTCTGCATCAAGCGCAATAATTGCTAGATCAGACTTCTCCTGTTCTATAATCTCTTGTGAATTATAAAAATACTCAATGATTAAAAACAATTCTCTAATTTTGGCCGTTAAGTTACGCTTAGGTAAGAATCCTGCCTGATCTTTGTCAATTAATACCCCTATCTCGCGTTGAAGCCTTTTAGCTAGAATTGATGTTAACAACTTATAATCAGTGTTCAATAACTCGATGGGGCGATAAGATTCCTTTTTCAAAGAGTCTTTTCCCGGTTTCAAGATTAATACTGTATTAGATACAGCAAAGTTCTGGGGAATAGACTTATTTTCTATATAATAATGGTTAAAAAGATTTCTCAAATGGGGAATTAAGACATGTGACAGTATTTTATAGAACTCACTAGGCAGAGAGTCAGGTCCCGGTGCTGTATCCATTTTCAAATTTTTAATGGCATTGGCAATCTCTTGGTCAGAGATAGGGGCATTAATTCTAGCTATCGCTTCATCATTCAGACGTGGGTATTCGAGCCTTCTCCAGAATAGTTCTGCGGTTTTCAGATCCGATTCCCTAGAAGAATATATATCCCTATAATAAACAGAAAAAGCCTCAAGGATTTAATTTGGATCTTTAAGTGTAATATCTTGCTCAAGAAGCGAATCAATAGCAGAGCTCCCCTGTGTATTTTTAACTAGTTTAGCTAGCAGTTTACCGGCCTTATCCCCATGTCAGTAAAACTTAGCTCTATATTTAAGATCAGCTTGAACCGAGGTGTGCATTAAAAAAGTATCTCTAAATCTCTTAGCAGAGGTATACCTCCTCCAATTTGCAGACATGGGTTGTACTAAATATTTATTATAAGAATTAGTGAGTGACCTCAGTATTTCGTTTTCCCTGTGTGTAGTTTTTCATTTAAGATTAACCATATAGGCAATGATGTCCCCTCTAATTACTGCTTTGCCTGCCTCCCATAGTAGACTCGGATCATTGACTGATCCAAGGTTTAGAGCAAAAAAATCCGTCATTCTAGCAGTCAGCCAGTTTTTAAATTTTAAGTTTTTTATTAAAAACTTAGGGAAAAAGAAATGACGTGATTTGTGTATTTTATTACTCAGCGGAATACTTAAAGTGATTGGGGCATGATCTGAGATAGTGACTTGCGTTATCTTAGCTATGGCTCCTATTTTTAGTAGATTCTCGTTGACTAGGAATAAGTCAATTCTTGACAAAGAGTTCACACTCCTAGCTTTACATGTAAATTCTCTTTGAGTTGGATTTTGAATCCTTCATATATCTTTAAGGGCTAGATTCCTGAATAGAGTTTTAAACATTTTACTTTCCAATTTATCTCTTTTAGAGATATGAGTAATATTTGTTTGCCTACATCTATCTAGGGGAATTTGTGAAGTCATGTTAAAATCCCCTGCTACAATTATATTGCCTTCCCCAAATTGTAAGATTTTAGTTTGTAATAATTCCCAAAACCTTCGTTCAAATTTATTAGGAGCATATATATTGCAGAGGGTAAATATAGAGTTTGAAATTTTAATTTTTAAAATCAGAATTCTACTTTCCGAATCATTAACTTCTAGCAGTACTTCATATGAGATGTTCTTTCCTAGTAGAATAGCTACTCCTCTTTTTCTACCTATACTAGATGTAAAGAATACTTCCTTGACCCATGAGGATCTTAATTTCAATGATTCTACTGCATTTAGATGTGTCTCCTGGATAAAGGCAATATCTGTATTGAGTTTCCTCAATTGTGAAATCATCATTTTACACTTTATCGGAGTAGAAATGCCTCCAATATTCCAAGAGGATATAACCAGTTTTTTTACTTTAGCCGCCATTTATAGGGGGAGAGGAAGAGTAGAAGGGGAGAAAAAAAAAAAGAGAGGACCCCCCCCCGCCCCTACCTCCATTTTCTGCGCTTGTCTACCCTCAACCATCAGAGATAAGGAAAAAAAGAGAAGAGAAAAAAAAAAAAAAAAAAAAAAAAAAGAAAATGAGTCCAACCGTATATGAGATTGAAAAACATTTGATAAATCATTATTTACAACAAGGTTATTCTCAAATATAACTTTTCCTTTCCCCTTCCTCTCTTTTAAATCAACACTGCTTAGTACATTTCTCAGTATAACATTTTTCTGCCTCAGATACATTATCAAAAAAATAGATGTGACCCTGCATTTCTACCTTAAGTTTAGCTGGATAAAGAATTGTGGCAAATAGTCCCTCTTTAATCAGTCTACCACATATTGGGGAGAGCTCCCTCCTTTTTAGGGAGGTTTCATAAGCAAAATCTTGAAAAACCAAGATCTTATTTCCTTCTACTAGAATAGGTGCATTTTTACATGAAAATTGCAGGATCTTAGTCTTGTCCTGATAATTCAAATATCTTACTATTATGGGTCTGGATCTAACTTTATCTCCACCTGATGACGGAGATCTCCCCAATCTGTGGGCCCTTTCTACTGCTAGGGGTAGCATTTCTTGCGGCATGTTAAAAAGTTTAGGAAGAGTCTCAGCCGCAAACTTTATTAAATCCGTGTATTGAGCGATTTCAGGAACCTCAATTATCCTAACATTGTTTCTCTTAGATCGATTCTCTAAATCCTTAATTTTCCTTTGTAATTCTATCAGTGAGAGTGAGTTGGCCTGTAATTTAGTGTCGTGAGATACTGTGAGGTCTTCTAAGTCCGATACTCTTTGTTCGACCTCCTGAATCCTCGCAGAGAGGTTCGCGAACGGCGGACTCGAACTTCCGGTATTGTTCGCGAACCCGCGAACTGCCATTGAATTCAATAGGCAGGCGAACTTTAAAACCTACAAGGACTCTTTCTGGCCACAATAGTGATGGAAAAGTTGTTTCAAGGGTACTAACACCTGGACTGTCGCAGGCTGGAGGGGGATCCCTGGCAAAACTCCCATGGAAAATTACATAGTTTATGCAGAGTCTGCTTTTAAGCCATAATGGGTCTAAATCAACTAACATTCCCAAAGTGGCTGTCTCAAAACATCCCGGACAGAAGATAGATTGATAGATAGGATAGATAGATATACATAGATAGTTAGATAGAATCGATAGAAGAGAAATAGATATATTTGTTAGATATATAATTACCCTAATAAAGTCTAATAATTAAACATGCGTTCTTGGACCCAACTAGCTTGTGTTAATTAGTACTTTTCTTAGCACTTTAATCCCTGTTCCCCCGCCCTATCGGGGGTGTTCTATATGGCCTGCCAGATTACCCTGAAAAATTATAATAACAAGACATGCGGTCTGCTACCTATTTTAACTAGGTTGTGTTTTAAGTAATACCATTCTTAGCACTTTAATCTCTGTAACTCCCCCTATTTGGTGAGGTCTATACAGCCTGGATGATTACCCATACAAAATATAATAAGACATCTGCTCTTGGTATGCGACCCATGGTAAATATGTTGTGTTAATTAGTAATGTCCTTTGCATTTTAATAGCTGTTACTCATACTCACCCTATTGGTGGAGGTCTATATGGCCTGCATGATTACCCTTACAAAATATAACAACCAAACATATGCTCTGGGACCCATGGTAAGTCGGTTGTGTTAAGTAGTACTGTTCTTTGCAGTTTAATACCTGTTACAACACCAAATGGTGGCAGGTCTATCTGGCCTTCATGATTAGCTGCACCCAAACCCCAAAAAAAGCAGAGTGGTCTTAGACTAACACCCATGGCTAACTCGGTTGTTTCAATTAGTACTATTCTTAGCACTTTCATCCCTGTTATGGGTGGTCTACATGGCCATCATGATTAGCCGAACAAAATACTACAATCCAACCTCAGTCTTCATAGGCCCTTCATTGTCTGTATTTTGATAGTACAGTTCTTATTATTTTTATAGCTGATACAACACCGAATGGTGGCAGCTCTATATGGCCTGCATGATTAGCCGCACCCAATACAAAAATAAATCCAAGCGGTCTTGGATTACCACCCATGGCTAACTCTGTTGTTTCAAGTAGTACTATTCTTAGCACTTTCATCTCATCATCCCTGTTACTTCCAGGACTCTCGGTGGTGGTCTACATGGCCATCATGATTAGCCTAACTAAATACTACAATCCAACCTTGGCTCAGTCTTCCTAAGGCCCTTCATTGGGTGTATTTTGGTAGTACTCTTCTTATTAGTTTAATAGCTGATACGACACCGAATGGTGGCAGCTCTATATGGCCTGCATGAATAGCCGCACCCAAAGCCAAAAAAAAGCCAAGCGGTTTTGCACTAACACCCATGGCTAACTCTGTTGTTTTAAGTTCTACTATTCTTAGCTCTTTCATCTCATCCCTGTTACTTCCAGGTCTCTCAGTGGTGGTCTACATGGCCATCATGATTAGCCTAACCAAATACTACAATCCAACCTTGGCTCAGTCTTCCTAAGGCCCTTCATTGGGTGTATTTTGGTAGTACTCTTCTTATTAGTTTAATAGCTGATACGACACCGAATGGTGGCAGCTCTATATGGCCTGCATGAATAGCCGCACCCAAAGCCAAAAAAAAGCCAAGCGGTTTTGCACTAACACCCATGGCTAACTCTGTTGTTTCAAGTTCTACTATTCTTAGCTCTTTCATCTCATCCCTGTTACTTCCAGGACTCTCGGTGGTGGTCTACATGGCCATCATGATTAGCCTAACCAAATACTACAATCCAACCTTGGCTCAGTCTTCCTAAGGCCCTTCATCGGCTTTATTTTGGTAGTACTGTTCTTATTAGTTTAATAGCTGATACGACACAGAATGGTGGCAGCTCTATATGGCCTGCATGAATAGCCGCACCCAAAGCCAAAAAAAAGCCAAGCGGTTTTGCACTAACACCAATGGCTAACTCTGTTGTTTCAAGTTCTACTATTCTTAGCTCTTTCATCTCATCCCTGTTACTTCCAGGACTCTCAGTGGTGGTCTACATGGCCATCATGATTAGCCTAACCAAATACTACAATCCAACCTTGGCTCAGTCTTCCTAAGGCCCTTCATTGGCTGTATTTTGGTAGTACTGTTCTTATTAGTTTAATAGCTGATACGACACCGAATGGTGGCAGCTCTATATGGCCTGCATGAATAGCCGCACCCAAAGCCAAAAAAAAAGCCAAGCGGTTTTGCACTAACACCCATGGCTAACTCTGTTGTTTCAAGTTCTACTATTCTTAGCTCTTTCATCTCATCCCTGTTACTTCCAGGACTTTCAGTGGTGGTGGTCTACATGGCCATCATGATTACCCTCACCAAAATATAACAACAATACGTGCGTGCAGGGAACCATGGTAAGCTTACTTCCTTTCGCAAAATCGAATATAACAGTTGCAGGCAGAGTTTCTGACCCTGCATTATGGCTGCACCTCTCCCTAAAAGAGGCATGCGTTACAGAGTCTGTGGGCATGTATGCAAAGAGCTGGCCTGCCTAAAAAGAGGAGCAAGGCTGTACAGGTTGTTCTCCTTCAGCCGTTTTATAAGCTGTCCCACGGCCACGACCCTCAACAACCACAACAGAATGAAACACCACATATGCCATCCTTTTGAACAACCGAGTACAGGTATGGCATTGATTTTAGTTACACGGCAATATTTATTATGAACCGTGAAATAGAAAACAAAAACATGATTGGACACCCAGTACAGTACAGGTCATTCTCCTTCTGCCGGCTGCAAGGCAGGAGGAAAGTGCTATTCAATGGCACCAGCAAACTGAGGATTCACAACAACTATTACCAAATATTTTAATTTTTAATTATTAGAATACTGTCACAACAAATAGGATTGGTGTAAATATTTTTTAAGTAGGCCTGGCACACAGGCTTGGAAGGCTGTAGAAAAGTGCAATTCTAGGGCACGAGCAAACTGAGGATTAAGATCATCAACAATCAAGATTTTTTTAATTTTAATTAGTAACTATACTGTGACAAAAAATTAGGATTGGTGTAAATAGTTGGCAAGACGGCCTGGCACAAAAGGCTGGCAGGCAGGAGGTAGATGCAATTCAAGGACACTAGGAGACTGATTACTGACAGTCTAAACAGTGATGATTGACAATTTTTGCAATACTGTTAACAGAAATATGATTGCTGACAACAATTGGCTAGGTGGGCATGGCTCACAGCAGGCTGCAAGGCAGGAGGAAAGTGCTATTCAATGGCACCAGAAAACTGAGGATTCACAACAACTATTACCAAAAATTTTAATTTTTAATTATTAGAATACTGTCACAACAAATATGATTGGTGTAAATATTTTTCAAGTAGGCCTGGCACACAGTCTTGCAAGGAAGTGAAAAAGTGCAATTCTAGGGCACGAGCAAACTGAGGATTAAGATCATCAACATTCAAGAATTTTTTAATTTTAATTAGTAACTGTACTGTGACAAAAAATTAGGATTGGTGTAAATAGTTGGCAAGACGGCCTGGCACAAAAGGCTAGCAGGCAGGAGGTAGATGCAATTCAAGGACACTAGGAGACTGATTACTGACAGTCAAAACAGTGATGATTGACAATTTTTGCAATACTGTTAAAAGAAATATGATTGCTGGCAACAATTGGCTAGGTGGGCCTGGCTCACAGCAGGCTGCAAGGCAGGAGGAAAGTGCTATTCAATGGCACCAGCAAACTGAAGATTCACAACAACTATTAACAACAATTTTAATTTTTAATTATTAAGAATACTGTCACAACAAATATGATTGGTGTAAATATTTTTCAAGTAGGCCTAGCACACAGTCTTGCAAGGAAGTAAAAAAGTGCAATTCTAGGGCACGAGCAAACTGAGGATTAAGATCATCAACAATCAAGAATTTTTTAATTTTAATTTGTAACTATACTGTGACAACAATTATGATTGGTGTAAATAGTTGGCAAGACGGCCTGGCACAAAAGGCTGGCAGGCAGGAGGTAAATGCAATTCAAGGACACTAGGAGACTGATTACTGACAGTCAAAACAGTGATGATTGACAATTTTTGCAATACTGTTAACAGAAATATGATTGCTGGCAACAATTGGCTAGGTGGGCCTGGCTCACAGCAGGCTGCAAGGCAGGAGGAAAGTGCTATTCAATGGCACCAGCAAACTGAGGATTCACAACAACTATTACCAAAAATTTTAATTTTTAATTATTAGAATACTGTCACAACAAATATGATTGGTGTAAATATTTTTTAAGTAGGCCTGGCACACAGGCTTGGAAGGCTGTAGAAAAGTGCAATTCTAGGGCACGAGCAAACTGAGGATTAAGATCATCAACAATCAAGATTTTTTTAATTTTAATTAGTAACTATACTGTGACAAAAAATTAGGATTGGTGTAAATAGTTGGCAAGACGGCCTGGCACAAAAGGCTGGCAGGCAGGAGGTAGATGCAATTCAAGGACACTAGGAGACTGATTACTGACAGTCTAAACAGTGATGATTGACAATTTTTGCAATACTGTTAAAAGAAATATGATTGCTGGCAACAATTGGCTAGGTGTGCCTGGCTCACAGCAGGCTGCAAGGCAGGATGAAAGTGCTATTCAATGGCACCAGCAAACTGAAGATTCACAACAACTATTAACAAAAATTTTAATTTTTAATTATTAAGAATACTGTCACAACAAATATGATTGGTGTAAATATTTTTCAAGTAGGCCTGGCACACAGTCTTGCAAGGAAGTAAAAAAGTGCAATTCTAGGGCACAAGCAAACTGAGGATTAAGATCATCAACAATCAATAATTTTTTAATTTTAATTAGTAACTATACTGTGACAACAATTATGATTGGTGTAAATAGTTGGAAAGACGGCCTGGCACAAAAGGCTGGCAGGCAGGAGGTAAATGCAATTCAAGGACACTAGGAGACTGATTACTGACAGTCAAAACAGTGATGATTGACAATTTTTGAAATACTGTTAAAAGAAATATGATTGCTGGCAATAATTGGCTAGGTGGGCCGGGCACACAGCAGGCTGCAAGGCAGGAGGAAAGTGCTATTCACTGGCACCAGCAAACTGAGGATTCACAACAACTATTACCAACAATTTTAATTTTTAATTATTAAGAATACTGTCACAACAACTATGATTGGTGTAAATATTTTTCAAGTAGGCCTGGCACACAGGCTTGGAAGGCAGTAGAAAAGTGCAATTCTAGGGCACGAGCAAACTGAGGATTAAGATCAACACTAACATTTTTTTTTATTTAAATTACTAACTATACTGTCTGTGACAACAATTATGATTGGTGTAAATAGTTGGCTAGACGGCCTGGCACAAAAGGCTGGCAGTGGCAGGCAGGAGGTAAATGAAATTCAATGGCACTAGGAGACTGAATATTTGCAGTCCAAAAAATTATGATTTTTTTTTTTTAATTACTGTTACAAGAATTGTGATTGGTGCCACTAATTGGCTACTTGGGCCTGGCAGACAGGCTGGCAGATATGAGTCGTGGATGGTAGGTAGGGCAGCAATTTAACACAGTATGCTGTGTAAGTGACAAAAACACAGGACTGATAGAAAATAGAAAAGTTAGATTACACTAGCAAAATATTTTAAAATTTTAGATTTTAATATTAAAATTAAGTTAAGAAGTGCAATGCACATATGACTCTATGAGTGGTCGCACTGGCTGGCTGCTACGTAGGGCAGCAATTATAACAACAGTATGCTGTGTAAGTCAGATAGACAGTTAGACACAGGCCTGATAGAAAATACAATTAGATTACACTAGCATAATGATTTAAAGACTTTTTGTTGTAAATTTTAGGAAAAAGGTTAAGCACATACATATGAGTCGTGGCTGATAGCCTTGGAAGGGCAGCTATTTAAAACAGTAGGCTCTGTAAGTCGGATACACACACGCCTGATAGAAAATACTATTAGATTACACTAGAAAAATGATTGGAATTATTTTTTGGCGGGGGAAATTAAAAAAAGGTTAAACACATATGAGTCGTGGCTCATAGACTAGGGAGGGCAGCAAGTAAACACAGTAGCCTCTCTATGTCAGCAAAACACACAGGCCGGATAGAAAATTATATTAAAGATTTAAATTTTTTTTTTTTATATTAAAATTAAGGTGAAGAAGAATAGATATGAGTGCTGGGTGGCTGCCTGGCACAGACCAATTAACCAAAATACTGAAAAAAAAGGAGGTATATTAATGCTGAGTGAGCATGACAGACACAGGCATGATAGTAAATGTAATTAGATTACACTAGCAAAATATTTTTATTTTTTTTTAAATTTAAAATAATGTTATAAACGGATATTAACACTGGTGGCTGCTGGCTGGCACAGAGCAATAAACCATAGTATATGCTGTGTGACACTGGCCTGATAGAAAATGAAAAAAAATTACACTAGAAAAATAATTCAATTTTTGGGTTAGTTAAATTTAAACTAATGTTGTTAGGGAGATATCAGTGGTGGCAGTAGTCACAGCATATGCTGTGAGCCTTAAACACACAGCTGAAAGCCAAGCAAATGCTAATAAAAAAAAAACGAAAAAAAAAAAAAAAACGGCACGAAATATAGCCCTAAAAAGGGCTTTTTGGGGTGCTGTGCTTGCAGCAGAGATGAGTGGAGTCCTTCTGGACACTAAATACACTAGCCTAGCTATGTTTTTCCTATTAATGTCAGGAGCAAAAACACAACACGTCCTCTCATTAAGAAAGCAAGGTCGTTATGAGTCTAAAATGGCGGATTCCGAGTAGCTGGGAGTGTCTGTGAGGGAGTGTCTGATGTTGATTGGCTCTAATGTGTCAGGCGGCTGTGACATACAGGGTCAAAGTTTCCACAATGATGACACATAGGGGCGGATCGAACATCGCCATGTGTTCGCCCACAAACGCGAACGCGAACAAGCTATGTTCGCTGTGAACCGTTCGCGGGCGAACAGTTCGGGACATCACTACTGATAATGCGTGTATATCTTGTTTTACCTCTAGTCTAAGAGATTCAAATTTTGGATTCAGGGCTTCAATAATATTACTCACAATTAGCTGTGGATTTGTAGCGTCAGTATGCTTTATAAAAGGAGCTGGTTCAGGATGTAATTCTACCAGGGTTTCAGCTGTTGTCTTATTCCTTCTGTCTCTGGGTCTGGAAGCCATGGTTGGTGAAGTGGTTTTGCTGTGAGACGGTGTATTTAAAAATGTATCCATAAGTGTATTAGGCAGAAAAGATAGAAGAAAATGTGCAATACAAAGAGTTTAAGGATAATTGTGATTATAATTAATTTGTGAAGGGGTGAAAGTGATGGGGAAAAAAAAAAAGTGAAAACTAAGGGAGTGAAGTGAAGTGAAGATCCCCACCCCCTTCTACAGGGGGTGAGGAGGGGGGCGTGAGGGAACAGTGAAAAAATAAGAAGGTCAAGTAAGATAGTGCCAAGCAAGTATTTTTATTATTATAGAGTGTGTAAGGTCACCAGGGATCCCAGATCCAGATACCAGTTATCTTATATTAGTTGTATTTAACCTTGAGCCCCTAGATCAGCAGTCTAGATTTTAATGTATCTATTCCCAATCAACTATCTTGTTTTTAAACCTTAAGGCACCCCGAGTTTTATACAGGGTTTATATGGGGTGTTTTTTGTTGTTGTTTTTTTTACAAAACTTCTTCACTTATTCCCCCTCCCACCCTCTTAGAAGCTGAGTCCTTTAGCTAGGTCCTTTTAGCCTAAGTCCAGAACTCCCCCAACCTTCAAACTTTAAATTTAGTTGAAATAATTTTTATTGAAAGACAGACAAAAGAAAAAAAAACACAGAATGCATCGTTCATCAATATGTAAATCAACCCTCCAACCCCATTGTCTCTGAAGTGACCAAGTAGGCTTTGGTCTGGAGTGACCCCGAAAACAAGGGATTCTAACGTAGCCTAGTATGCATCTTTAATCACCATCTAACAGTTCTGAATCCTTAGGCATCTGGCAATATAAAGAAAAAAGTACATGTGGAAGGATGGCGGAAGGGTCAACGATGACAACATCCAAGCCCCCATCACTTCATGTTTATCGATAAGTCTGTATTACTCTACTAAAAAAAAAATTACCACACTAAATAAAATAACATTCAACATAGTTAACCACCATTAAACATTCATTAACATTCAACTTGCCTGTTTCATTATTACCTTGTCACTGTTTCCGAGAGGAGAGATTTCCCTTCATCATGAGTTGCTAATTACTGTCTTAAATAGTCTTGCCTGAATTTTGTCTTCGAAAGTCTCACTAACTTAAGTGTCACCTAGTCACTTAGTCTTTGGGAGTCTAACCCTGTGCAACATCCTCAGTTACCATTCAAGATCCAGTAATACCATATCTTTAAGAACCGGTCTTGGTTGCCCTGCATGGAGGCCACCGTCTCCGACAAATTATATACCAATTGGATCCTATCCCTCACCTCCCCCCACGAAGGCACGCCCGTTTTCCAATACCTAGCAATGGTTATTCTGGTAGCTGTGCATAGAATGCGAATAAATGTATTAGTAGCTGCATTAAATCTTGATATGTGTTCATTCAATAGTGCCTGAGATGCCCGCAAAGTAATTTGTTCACCCAACACAGTGCTCAACAAATTGGATAGCCTTGACCATAGCCTTTGCACCTGAGGGCATTCCCACCACATGTGTATGTATCAGCCCACCTCCGGGCAACCCCTGTAGCAGTTTCTGTTACCCCCCGTTGAATAATGGGCAGTAATAATTGGGGTAAGGTACCATCGGAATGATGTCTTTATGCAGTTTTCTTTGAAATCCCCACAGATCAGCCCTTTAGAGGAAGAAGCGAAAATCGCTTCCCATTCCCCCTTAGAATATTCCCTATTCAAATCAGTTTCCCATTTAGTTGCTATATTCAAACTTTAAATTAAGGGGTCACTTAGAGAAGGATAAAAAGAAAGAAAAAAAAAAAAAACCCTTAAGCCTTTATCAAAGCCTTCCACAATAGCACCAGGTCTTAAATTTTCAAAGTCAATGTTTTTTTAGTTCTCAGGCATATAGTTCCATTAATATCTTAATTTAACATATACCAGGATATATACAAAAAAGAAAAAAGATGATTAGCAACACATAGCAAGCAGCCAGCAGCAAACAAAAAAAGCACATTTCCTGAGTCCTGTTTGCTAGGAAATTGAAGCAGAGTTATGCTCTATGTGTGAGTTTCCTTTAAATCAGTAATTTTGCAACAAGGCAATTCCTTGTATAGAAGGTGGCCATATAGTAGTTTGCTGGTTTAAGCAGGAGTAGTGTCCCTCTGATTTCCCGAGCCTTTTATAGAAGCAAAGGAGCAAAGAGGAGAAAACAGGAGAAAAAAAAACATGCAAGCAGAAGCGTTTGAGAAAGTTAGTGGCACATGCAGTTAGGAAAAAGCATACAGTTCTCTCCAGTTCCACCTAACTTCCTTGGAGCTGTGTAAAAGTATTAATGCACAAGTCCCAGCATGAAGATGTCGTTATCCTTAAGACAATTTATGCTCTTTACACCCTTAGATTGGAAGAATACTGACTTGTAGGAACCTTATAGATTTTGTTTTCCTTTCAGTGGGAGAATATATTTAGAAATACAAGAGCTATGCCTCAATTCTTTCCCAGTAACTAGGCCAACTGCACCTTTGCAAGAGAAAGTACCTTATACCATGCAGCTCAGTGCCATAGTTATACCGGGATTGCAGGTTCACTGTGCCAGTTGTATTCTTGTCTGGAGGCTGTGTGTACTTGTTCCTCAGAGAACCAGGCCTCTGCAGCAACTCTCCGTCTCAGGACAGCCAGCCGACTCCTGCCTGAACTGTACGCCGGTCCTCCACAAGCAGCATCGGTGTGTGGAAGATCACGGCTCAGCAGTAACTTCCTCTCTGTGTCATCAGACAGCGCAGCCCCGGCAGGCTGACGTCACCAGTCAGCGCCCCATCCGTCTCCACGCACTACACCAACCACAGGATGAAGAGACGCAGTCAGGCCCCCACTCAGGAGGAGAACCTGGTAAGACTGGGGAGAATTGAGGGAGTGCGGAGCGTAGGGGTTAAACCAGAGCAGGGTAAGAGGTTGTGCCTGGGTAGCAGCTCCCGGTCCGTGTCAATAAGCCACACTCTCCCAAACAGACAGGGTCGTCAAGCGGTGTCCCGTCCACCTCCTCATGCAACACCGGTGGGAGGGGTGGGGGAAAGCAGCCAGGTCTCGTAACTTTGCACCCACAGGGAGATTTTGATGAGGCAAAGAGGGCCAAGATGATAATACGGTGTGCTGTAGTTACACCGCTGTGGAACCAGGATCCAGTTACCTATGGATATTTAGCCGCCCAGGACAAAAGGCTCAGCGCGAAATTGCCGCCAATAGCTAGTATGGGAGTTTTAGAGAGAGCGTGCTCACAGTGTGTCCTGCACCCAGTCTCCTCCCCCGGAACCACCTTGTTACCATGAAACTTTTGTTGCTGTCCATTTTCATGATTGACATACTGATGATGTCTATTATCATAATTGTGGTGTTGAGAATTATCATGTCTAAAAGACTGATGATTATATTGGGAATTATTGTGTCTGTAGGACTGATGGTTCCTATTCTCCCTCTTAGAAACATTGGGTTTATTATGAGAATAAGTATTATGACTATTATCTTGTGTAACATGATTGTATTCTTGATTTTTATTTTTATTAGTATTTTTATTTTTGTTTTTGTATTGTACTACAGTCCATTCATTATTGCTTTTTTTTACTGTGAGGATTATTTTTATTATAAGAATAGACTTCTTTTTCATAATCTTCCTCATCTCTTTTCATTTTAGTTAATTTGATGGTGATTACTTCATTCTGATAATTATCTGAAGCTTTAATAGTTTGTGCATTTAATTTGGCATATTCAGGATGTTCATGTATGGTTTCCAGATCTTTCTGGACTAATTCAATCTCCTGACTGACTTTCTCCAATAAAGTTTGTCTATGTTTTATCAAGAGTTCAATTAGACTGAAAGTACATTCATTTAATATATTTTGCCATTTCTCTAATAAATCAGCATCATTTTTAAACGAGCGGTTTTTGAAAACCCTAAGACCCCTAGGGATTTGTTTTTTATCTTTATATTTGGTGAGAGAATCTATATCCCACCAATGATGATGTTCTAATTTTAATAAATCCTCTAATTTAGAAAACAAATTGACTATAGATTTAACGAGGGAGTGGAAACTCAGAATAGAGATGCTGTTCCCTCTACCTCTAATGGATCTTTTTTAGAGGAGCGACAGCTAGCACCCCTTTGGAGACGGAATTACGACCAATCAAAATCAACAGTGAAAAAATACCTTTTCCAAACGGAGACGAAGTGGTAGAGGTAACACCTTTAAAAAGGAAAATCTCGCAAAACTAAAAGAAGGTATTTACAATCTCTCTTCCCACGTTCTCACTAATGATGAGATTAGAATTCTTGGTAGAGGCCTTTCTTTTTGTCCACCCAACGCCCACCATCTTTTTTATTTATTCGTGGATCTTAATAGGTACACGAGAAAACTGTCTTTACAAAGATACTTTTCTATTAAAAATATGAGAAAGAATAAAATAGAGGGGTGCCACTACCTACATCCTTAATCCTGAGGATTTAAGTAATGATTTGTTTGAATCAAGTATACATACTAATTTGAGACCACCATCTAGTTTCAATCCCCCGAAACCAGAGGTAATTTATGTTGATTTATTCCAACAGCTGGTATTAAATGAGTTTGAAAAGATATCCTCAAAAACATTTGGGAAATGTAAACTTTGGCCTAATGAACAAGAAGCCATTAATAGTCTAATGAGAAATAAAAATCTTGTCATTCGCCAGGCCGATAAAGGCGGCGGGATTTTCCTGCAAGATTACAAGGATTATGTGGCAGAGGCAGGTAGGATACTGTGTGATAAAAAGTTTTATTGCAAACTTAAGACAGATCCCACTGACCATTTCAGTGAGCTACTTGTGGGGATTTTGGAAGATGGTAGTAGAAAGGGGATTTTAAACAAAAAAGAAAAAGGCTATTTATTGCCAAATCATCCAAGTGTACCCTTCTATTACCATCTTCCCAAGATTCATAAAGATATTGCAAGACCTCCCGGTGGACCCATTATTTCGGGGATCTATGGTGTCACGGATAGACTGTCTGAATATATTGATTTATTCTTACAGAAATATGTTATTCATTTACCTTCTTATATCCGTGACACCACTGATCTCCTTAATAAACTTAATTCACTTGATTGTAGAGGCCCTTACTTATGGCTCACTTGTGACGTAGGAGCATTATACTCCAAAATCCCCCATGACATTGGGTTACAGGTAATACAGTCATTCCTAAGTGATGACATCTTCATGCCATCTGTTCAGAAGGAATTCCTTCTCACCACAATCGAATTCATCTTGAAGTACAATTATTTTCAGTTTCTGGATGAGTTCTATTTGCAGGTCAGGGGTACGGCCATGGGCACCAGGTTCGCGCCCAGTTTTGCTAACCTTTATATGGGAGCGTTTGAAGATATGTATATTTACAATTCAAACTGGGCGCAGAGCCTGGTGTTCTATGGCCGCTACATTGCTGACCTGCTCTTTATTTGGAATGGGACAGTGGAAGAGGCAGAATTATTTGTGAAACATTTAAACACGAATAATAAGGGTCTCTCATTTACCCATAACATTCAACCACAAAAAATTGAATTTCTGGACATATTATTGCAATGGGATCCTGAGGGGGATGTTTGTACTTCAATTTTTTTCAAGATGGTTGATTGTAACAACTTTCTTCATTTTGGAAGCAACCACTTGAGAAGTTGGAAGACAAACATCCCTTTCAGTCAGTTTAATAGAATTAGGAGGAATGGCAGTACCCTGCAGATTTATGATGACCAATCATTTATTTTGGCAGATAGGTTCCTTTCAAAGGGATATCCACCTTCTTTGATTAAAAACAGTCAAAAAAGAGCAAGAGACCTAGATAGAATTTCATTACTCAATTCTAACAAATGGAGCAAAACTATAAGGACCACACAAAATATTGAAGGGAACCAACAACCCAGGTTTATCATTCAATACAACTCAAATTTTAGAGAAATAAAAAAGTCCCTCATGAAACATTGGCATATTTTACAAAAAGATCCCATTTTAAAACAAATTTTGGAGGACCAGCCATTAATGACCTTTAGGAGGGCACCTATCCTCAAACAGAGACTGGCACCCAGTAAGGTTGTCATGTCTACTAAAGTTAGGAGGCAGTCCATTGCACATATCCCTTCAGGGATCTATAGATGTGGTCATCCCAGATGCTCTATGTGCAAATATATTGTGCCAAAAACAACAGCTATCACTGCGAATACCACGGGAGACGTATTTAAGATCAAAAGCTGGATTACATGTAATACATATTTCGTGGTATATGCATTGACCTGCAAATGTGGGCTACAGTACTTAGGCCGTACAACTCGTAAGGTTCGCACAAGATGGAGCGAACATTTGCGCAATATAAAAAAGAAGGTTTTTAATCACAGTGCCCCCAGACATTATGTACAGAATCATCTTGGAGAACCCTGCAGTTTTTCCATTACTCCCATAGAACACATTCCATTATCACATTTATATAATAGGTACATCAAATTAAGACAAGGGAAACATTCTGGATTTACAAGTTTCAATCTCTAGTCCCCAAAGGTTTGAATGAAGTGGTTGATTCAGCCACTTTTAATTAATTTATGATGTACACTGGAGTTTGTGTTTATGTGCTTCACATTTTTATTATTATATATATATATATATATATATATATATATATATATATATATATATATATATATATATATACATATATTTAATGTATGAGAATTTTTAATCCTTTTTTATTTTTGTGGAATCCTTTTATGAATTTTTATATTGTCCATATTTTATGCTTCATCTCCTAACATACATTACATTATTATTTTTTACATACTGTATATATCAATTTTCCCTTCAAACTCCTGAGGAGCTTTAGATTTATTAATTTGTTGCACATGATAGTTCATTTTTTCTTTCACGTTACCTCTTTTTTAAATTACACATAGTGAATCTCAATCACCTTGTTATGAAATGTCATAAAATTTATTGACACGCTAAAATTTGCCATAAAACACGCTAACATTTGCCTTCAAATCCCCATTCACAATATTGTTTTATATATATTGATCTTTTTATCCCATCCTTCACTTTGCCTTTATCCCCGATTTTTACAAAAAAATTATGAAATGTCATTAATGTTTTGACATGTTCAATTGCTTCAAAATCCCCATTCTTATTATTGCATTAAACCTATTGGTCTTTTTTTCACATTTTTCACATGGCCGTTTTTCTATTGGCCCTTATCCCCGATTTTCTTAGATGGTGATTGGAGGTGTTCTTATTTATGTCACTTCCGCCACCCTCTTAATCACATAAAAAGTACTAAGCTTCGTTTTCACTAACTTTTTAAAAACGACCTGTACATCTGTATTTTGATCACAACTAACCCCCTTGGATTTCACATATACGTATTATCTAGTTCACAGTTATACATGCTATATGTTCACGCCACACAATCTCCCTTGTCATAGACACAGTTAGTGCTGTTAATTTGATTGGCCGCTTGCTCAGTTTTTTTAGATATTTGATTGGAGACTGTCTCATTTATATCACTTCCGGTTTCGCTCCGATCATTATGGAGTAAGCGTCTTTTGCACATGTTTTTTATATTGTGAGTTATATTAACTGCTGTAAGATTATCCAGGTATTTACTGATTAATTATTATTTTTTTGTTATTCCTTCACATCTTTTAAGATAGCACTATAAACGATACATGAGGGGTATTTAATTAGAGTTTACAAATAATGTCACTAAGTCATTATATCAAATATATCATTTGGATTCTTTATAATGTTCTTATCTGTTTTCAGAGATTTTAATAAATGTCTATTTTCAAACACTGTCAAATGTGAAGTACATACCGCAAATGAAGGGTTAACTATTGTAAGACAGCCTCTTTGGAGGAATACTTTCAGGTGTCTGTCATTTGTAATTTTCTTAATTGCTATAGGTGGTGTATATATAAGTACTACTTTTCAGTGTGTTTCATATGCCTGATGAAACAACGTTTGTGCTGAGAAACGTGTTGCATTAATACAAGGAGGACTTTTTTTGCCCTACCTGCTGGTTCTTGTTTTTAATAATGTTTTAATAAATCTTTTTTAACTCCATTTCTGGAACTGCCACTGATTTTTTACATACCACCTATGTTCTAATATCATTGGGACTGAGACTACCCTGCTGTGAAGCCTTTGTCAAGTTCCTTTGTTTGCTCTGGTCTCCTGCATCCAGCGTGTGGAGTTGCTCCTGTGGTCAAGTTTTTCTCTTAGTTTCTAAGAGATTCTCCAAGAGTGATCCTGTTGCCACAAAGGATTACAGCAAACTGGGTTGCTGTGAATGCCCAATACCTGTCTGATAGCACTGTATGAGTGCTGTGAACAAATGTGAGCACCCTGTTGTGGTTATCTACTATTTTTTTCATTCTACTGGTACACACAAGCGCCTCTTTTTTGTCTTCCTGTGTTCTTCCTAGATGTCATCCTTTGTTTGATGTAAGGAGAGAGCAGCTTACGTGTCCTTCTGTGCAGAATTTCCACCATTTACCTCTCCTGGATTTGAAATTTGGGACTTTTTATTCTTCAATTTTGGTTTGGTACTTTAAAATAATCTTTTTTCTGTGATTGTTCTGTATCCCTATAGAGCATCCCCTATTAGGATCTCCTTAGTGTGATCTTTGTTTGTAGGCTTTCTCAAGAGGAGCAGTGATCAGGTGCGTAACTCACTGCTATGTGGGCTTTTATATACACAGAGTGTGCCCCAGGGGAAGTGTTTAAGTACTTGAATAAACACACAAATGGAACAGTGGACATAATTATCCCTCCCGGCAATAATGTGCCGGTACATCATAAATATCAACATAACTCCTCCTAGATCCACAGTCGTTACTTTACCAAACATATATTAAATAAAATCAAGAATGTAATAAAACACACACACTTAACTGAGAGTATATCACAATGGTACTTATAAAACATTATTTATAAGACACTAAAACATTTATATATATAAATATATTTATATATATTTATGTTCAGGTAGTTTTCATTTGCCCTTATACAACAAAAAACTAGTAAAGTTTCTCTCCTAAATGTTGTATGCTAGACTCACACATTAATATTAATGCTGATTATTTTTTAATTATTTTTTTGTGGGTATGAGACATAGTAGTTTGCATCCTTTTCTAGATTACTGAGTAAATTCCCAAATAGACAGCGTGATCTAATTTTATCTAATTTTCTTATCTTCAGGATACCTCCTGTTGCTATATTCTTTTTAAATTGACTGGAAAGTCCAATAGTGGCCCATTAAGTAATATGGGAGGTGCCCAGATCAGAGAGTACTCTAACCAAATAGAAATTTGAGTGTCTTATTTTCTTTTTTTGCTCAGTTTCATCATATTGAGGATTATAGGCACTACATTCAGGTCACTTAGCTTTGTGGATTCTGTTGTGTGTATTGTATGTATTGTTACTTTGTATTGACTGTACCCTATTTCTTAAACCTCAATATTAATATGTGAAAAACAATGTGACATTATTCTAAAATGTAATGATTTTTTATAAACATTTTTCCATGGCTTTCATAACTTCTCTATTTCTTAAGCTATAGACTAGTGGATTTAACACCGGAACCACAGCAATATACAGTAATGAAAGAATGATTTCTAATTTCTGTGAATTTTCAGACTTTGGTTTCATGTTCATACTTAGAGAGGTCACACAAAATAAAATGACAACCGTGAGATGTGAGGAACAACTGGAGAACATCTTGCTTCTTCCATCTGAGGTCTGAATCTTCAGGATGGTTGATATGATGTACATATACGAGGTTATGATCAGTATAAAAGGACAACATCCCACTAGCACACCACCAATACTTGTAAACATTTTAATGTTTGTTGTGTCACTGCAAGAGATCTTTAACACAGTTTGGAAATCACAGAAGAAATGGTTAATGTCTTGTACATCACAGAATGTCAAGTTAGTCACCATCAAAGTCAAAATTAATGATATAATCGCTCCAAGAAACCAGGAGGTAAAGGCTAAAAGGATACACACCATTTTGTTCATGATGAGTATATAATGCAGAGGAATACATATAGCCACATAGCGGTCATAAGCCATGGAAGCCAATAATAAAAATTCTACAACAACACATAATGTAAAGAAAAACATCTGTGCAAAACAGCTTGTGATAGAAATGCTGGTATCTCCGGTGACAGTGGTGACCAGTAGTTTGGGTAAAACCGTAGAGACGTACACAATGTCGTCAACTGACAGATTGCACAGGAAGAAATACATTGGTGTGTGAAGTTGAGACACCAGGCACACAGCAGTAGTAATCATTAGGTTACCAATTACAGCCAGCAGATACATGATAAAAACTCCTGTACATACTACAGCTTGGTTGTTTGTGGAAACAAAAAATGACACTAGGAAGAATTCTGTTAGTGATGTGTTGTTTGTTACAATTACACTTTCGATATTTCCTTTGGTAAAAGGGGAAAATAAATTGGAGATAATATTTATTTTATTCACAGTATGGATATTTCTTTATTGCTAAGTTCCTGATTATTTTATAGTGATGCCTGTTCTAGACTATTTAATATTACCCCTTTTCTTACTAACATCAGTATAAAGATCATTGGACCTTGTTTACTAGAAAATGATCTTTTTACAAAATAAGTTCCACTATATTTACTAAAAGTTAATTAAAATCATAGTATACGTCTTGTACTTACATCTGTCTTGCTATAGAACAATATATCATCCAAGTCAAACATTTTTAAAAAAAAATTAACATCACGTTTGCTAATATTCAGGTAGATTACGAGTTTTGAGTTATGGCTTTTAATGCTGAAAAAATGGCAATTTCAGCGTAAAAGCAGTAACGCCGCCATTGGGAGTCGTGTCGGTATAGCTATACCGCAAGCATTTTAGCCTGTAACGCAATGTATAGTCCGTGGGATTTTCATAGTGCCGGTATTACAGGTTGTGCGGTGAGGCTAAAAAGCTTGCGTTACAGCCTATACCGACACGATCCATAAAGCCATCTGAGACCAGTAGTTATGAGTTTTGCGCAACAAAAATATTTCACAAAATTCATAACTAAAGTGTTACAAAGTACACTAACACCCATAAACTACCTATTAACCCCTAAACCGCCACCCTCCCGCATCACAAACACTATTTAAAACTTATTAACCCCTACCCCACTATCACCAAGACTATTAAATAAACCTATTAACTCCTAAACCGCCTCCTCCTGAAATGGCCAACACTATAATAAAGCTATTAACCCCTATTTTGCTGCTTCCCGACATCGCCACCACTATAATAAAGCTATTAACCCCTAAACCGCCATCCCCCCACATCACAAAACACTAAATTAAACTATTAATAATCCCTAAACCTAACACCCCCTAACTTTAAATTAAAATTACAATAAAGTTATTAAAATAAATAAAAACTTATCTGTGAAATTAAAAAAACTAAGTTTAAACTATAAATTAACCTAACATAACTATTCTAATAAAATTGAAAAAAACTACCAATTAAAAAATATAAATTACACAGGATTTCAGTAGCTCGCATCCTATTGGCTGATTTGAATTTGAAGAATCAAATCAGTCAATAGGAATGCAAGGTACGCCATTTTGAAATGGCTACCTTGCATTAAAGCTTCAGTGTACGGTGGTGACCACGCAGGTTGTCTTCAAGGATAGCTCCGGTCCGCGTGGCCGGGATGAAGATAGAAGACGCCACCTGGATGAAGACTTCTTGCGGCCTGAATGAAAACTTCTCGCCGCCTGGATGGAGATGGATGTCCGGACTTCAGCAACTGTGAGTAGATCTTCTGGGGATAGTGTTAGTTTTTTTCATTTTTTGGGTGTTTTTTTTGTTTTTGTTTTTTAGATTAGGGCTTTGGGCTTTTTTAAAAAGAGCTAAATGCCATTTTAAGGGCAATGAAAAAGAGCTGAATGCCCTTTTAAGGGCACTGCCCATACAAACGCCCCTTTAGGGGCAATGGGTAGCTTAGGTTTTTTTTATTTTGAGGGGTTGGTTGGGTGGTGGGTTTTACTGTTGGGGGAACTTTGTATTTTTTTTACAGGTTAAAGAGCTGATTTATTTAGGGCAATGCCCTACAAAAGGCCCTTTTAAGGGCTATTGGTAGTTTATTGTATGCTAGGGGTGATAATTTTGTTTATTATTTTTTGTAATCTTAGTGTTTTTTATTTTTCGTAATTTAGTGTTCATAATTTTTTTAATTTTAGATTTTTAATTTTTTTCGTAGTGTTAGTTTTTTTTTAAATGTGAATTTATATTTTTTAATTGGTAGTTTTTTTAAATTTTATTAAAATAGTTATGTTAGGTTAATTTATATATATTTTTTTTATTTCACAGGTATGTTTTTATTTATTTTAAGATAGTTATACTGTAATTTTAATTTAAAGTTAGGGGGGTGTTAGGTTTAGGGGTTAATAGCTTAATTTAGTGTTTTGCGATGTGGTGGGCTGGCGGTTTAGGAG
Source organism: Bombina bombina (assembly GCF_027579735.1). Classification (NCBI taxonomy): domain Eukaryota; kingdom Metazoa; phylum Chordata; class Amphibia; order Anura; family Bombinatoridae; genus Bombina; species Bombina bombina. Next base: position 616,151,088 of record NC_069505.1, on the reverse strand, counting down.
TTAATTGGTTTATTTAGTAGCAGCGATGTGGGGGGCCAGAGGTTTAGGGGTTAACAGCTTTATTTAGTAGGGGCAAGGTGGGGGGCCGAAGGTTTAGGGGTTAATAGCTTTATTATAGTGACGGCAATGTCGGAGAGTGGCGGAATAGGGGTTAATAGCTTTATTATAGTTGCGGCGATGTCAGGGAGCAGCAGAATAGGGTAGTTTAGACTTGGGGGTTTATGTTCGGGCGTTAGGTTTAAACATAACTCCCCCCCCCCCGTAGCCATCAATGGGGTTGCGTCACAGGGATTTTTCATTCCGCACTTCAGGAATACCACACTCTCTCCCCATTGATGTCTATGGGGGAAAGCGTGCATGAGCACGTCAAAGCAGCCCTTGGATTTTGTGCAATATGGAGCTTAATTCCACCATATCGCACGTGAAAGGAGGTTTTTCAGTAACTCGTAACGGCAGCGGAGGATGAAATAACACAACTTTTTTGCCGTTAGTTTTGCACCCTGTTTACCACAAAACTCTTAAAGGGACAGTCTAGTCCAAAAAAAACTTTCATGATTCAGATAGGGCATGTAATTTTAAACAATTTTCCAATTTACTTTTATCACCAATTTTTCTTTGTTCTCTTGGAATTCTTAGTTGAAGGCTTAACCTAGGAGGTTCATATGCTAATTTCTGACGGCTAGATTTAGAGTTTTGTCGGTAACGACCCGCGTAGCTAACGCTGGCTTTTTTCTGGCCGCACCTTTTAAATACCTCTGGTATTTAGAGTTCACAGAATGGCTGCGTTAGGCTCCAAAAAGGGAGCGCAGAGCATATTTAACGCAACTTCAACTCTCGATACCAGAGTTGCTTACGGACGCGGCCAGCTTCAAAAACGTGCTCGTGCACGATTACCCCATAGAAAACAATGGGGCTGTTTGAGCTGAAAAAAAACCTAACACCTGCAAAAAAGCCGCGTTCAGCTCCTAACGCAGCCCCATTGTTTGCTATGGGGAAACACTTCCTACGTCTGCACCTAACACTCTAACATGTACCCCGAGTCTAAACACCCCTAACCTTACACTTATTAACCCCTAATCTGCCGCCCCCGCTATCGCTGACCCCTGCATATTATTATTAACCCCTAATCTGCCGCTTCGTACACCGCCGCTACTTACATTATCCCTATGAACCCCTAATCTGCTGCCCCTAACACCGCCGACCCCTATATTATATTTATTAACCCCTAATCTGCCCCCCACAACGTCGCCTCCACCTGCCTACACTTATTAACCCCTAATCTGCCGAGCGGACCGCACCGCTATTATAATAAAGTTGTTAACCCCTAATCCGCCTCACTCCCGCCTCAATAACCCCATAATAAATAGTATTAACCCCTAATCTGCCCTCCCTAACATCGCCGACACCTAACTTCAAACATTAACCCCTAATCTGCCGACTGGAGTTCACCGCTATTCTAATAAATGTATTAACCCCTAAAGCTAATTCTAACCCTAACACTAACACCCCCCTAAGTTAAATATAATTTAAATCTAACAAAATAAATTTACTCTTATTAAATAAATTATTCCTATTTAAAGCTAAATACTTACCTGTAAAATAAACCCTAATATAGCTACAATATAAATTATAATTATATTATAGCTATTTTAGGATTTATATTTATTTTACAGGTAACTTTGTATTTATTTTAACCAGGTACAATAGCTATTAAATAGTTAAGAACTATTTAATAGCTAAAATAGTTAAAATAATTACAAAATTACCTGTAAAATAAATCCTAACCTAAGTTACAATTAAACCTAACACTACACTATCAATAAATAAATTAAATAAAATACCTACAATTATCTACAATTAAACCTAACACTACACTATAAATACATTAATTAAATACAATACCTACAAATAAATACAATTAAATAAACTAACTAAAGTACAAAAAATAAAAAAGAACTAAGTTACAAAAAATAAAAAAATATTTACTAACATTAGAAATAAATTACAACAATTTTAAACTAATTACACCTACTCTAAGCCCCCTAATAAAATAACAAAGACCCCCAAAATAAAAAAATGCCCTACCCTATTCTAAATTAAAAAAGTTCAAAGCTCTTTTACCTTACCAGCCCTGAACAGGGCCCTTTGCGGGGCATGCCCCAAAGAATTCAGCTCTTTTGCCTGTAAAAAAAAAAACATACAATACCCCCCCCAACATTACAACCCACCACCCACATACCCCTAATCTAACCCAAACCCCCCTTAAATAAACCTAACACTAAGCCCCTGAAGATCTTCCTACTTTGTGTTCACCTCGCCGGGTTCACCGATCGGTCCAGAAGAGGTTCCGAAGTCTTGATCCAAGCCCAAGCGGGGGGCTGAAGAGTGACGTCCATCCTCGGGCTGAAGTCTGGATCCAAGCGGCGGCTGAAGAAATCCATCATCGGGATGAAGTCGGAAGTCCATCATCGGGATGAAGTCTTCTATCAAGCCGCATCTTCAATCTTCTTTCTTCCGGAGCGGAGCGGAGCCATCTTCTTCCCAGCGGACGCGGATCCAACCTCTTCAAGCGATGCCTACTAGCCGAATGACGGTTCCTTTAAGGGACGTCATCCAAGATGGCGTCCCTCGAATTCCGATTGGCTGATAGGATTCTATCAGCCAATCGGAATTAAGGTAGGAAAATTCTGATTGGCTGATGGAATCAGCCAATCAGAATCAAGTTCAATCCGATTGGCTGATCCGATCAGCCAATCAGATTGAGCTCGCATTCTATTGGCTGATCGGAATTGTATAGATAAATTATATGTAAAGGGGGCAAAATAAATCATGAAAGTCTACTGCAAAGCTGTTTTCTATGCATAACTAAACATTATATTAAAATAATAGGGTGTTTACTGTCCCTTTAAAGATAAAAAACAACATATAATCATAAAAACAGAAGTTTAAAAAAATAAAAGCTCTTATTATGGTTGTAAATGCCTTTGAAGAGAAAGCAAACAATGAAAATGAGTGCCATATAATATTTAGAAATCAAGATACTGATGATTTGGGATTGGCGCTGCTGAATATAATAATATTTGTATATAAAGCTGGGAGCATCAGTATTTAGTGACTACACAGCTCATGGTTAGAATTGTCACATTTCAGCACCACCAGTTTACGGACAGCTCCCTGCAGTTGTCAGGCATCATATAGGAATATACAGAGATAGAGCCATATGAAAGGGCAGCACTTTACAGTCAGACTAAGCTGAATGACATCAACTCTAGAATGTAGGAAAATTAGCTTTGGCTCAGAATTCATCTGACCTGTGTGTTTATTTGTTAATGTGCAGAAATAAATATATCTCTCTGTAATAAGTCAGTGCAGGGCTTCTTCTGATTCTTAGGAGGCAATTAATATTCTCAACACTCTATCATTTGCTTTATGTTATACATATAATCTGCATGTTACAGAACTGTAGTCAGAATTTTACTGAAATTTATAAACTGAACAAAGAACCAGCAGGTAAATAATAATCACTCATCTGTCAGCATTCTATCAGTTAAATAGTGTAAATCAATTGCAACTTGTTTTCACATTTGAAGAATAATTTTAAGGTACAACTGCTAAAGGGGACTGTCAGTATTATCCTAATGAGCAACAGTTTATTATCATATTTATAAAGTACCAATTCACTGTGCAGCTTTATCTACAATCAGAGGGGTATACTGTACATTACAAACAGATTTGTGGACACAATTGTTATTGAGTCTATTTGTAATGTTAAAAACTGTTATAAAGCTGGGACCATCAGTATTTTGTAACAACACAGTTTGTAAAAGGACAGTATACTTAAAAATATTTATTGTTTAACAAGCTAAAGCCTGTGCTGACTGCCCCCTTATCTCAGTTCTTTTGACAGACATGCATTTTAGCTAATCAGTGCTGATTCATAAATAACTCCACGAGATTAAGCACAATGTTATCTATATAGCACACATGAACTAGCATTTTTTTCCAGCTGTGAAAAAAAATGTTAAAATGCACTGAGATAAGAGGCCTTCATGGTCTTAGACATTTGCAAATGAGCCCACTTAGGTTTAGCTTTCAATAAAGAATACCAAGAGAACAAAGCAAATTTGATGATAAAAGTAAATTGGAAAGTTGTTTAAATTTGCATGCCCTATCTGAATCATGAAAGTTTAATTTTGACTAGACTGTCCCTTTAAAGTGAATGTCAAGTTAGCTATGTAAGCAAACGTGAAACGATAGTATTGAAAAAATGAATGAGAGTTTCATTCATGAAATCGTTAGTAGATACAGATCTTCAGAGATATTTCCCTATAAACGATACAGGGCTAATAGCTGATGCTCCGGTCACCATTTTCAGAATTTGATTGACAGATGAATAATCTGTAATCAACTAATCATTGTTCCCCCTCGGGGTATTCAGCCCCTTTGCACAAACGTCACTGCTCGGGGGGAAACAATGATTAGTTGATTACAGATTATTCATTTGTCAATCAAATTCTGAAAATGGTGACCGGAGCTTCAGCTATTAGCCGTGTAGCGTTTATAGGGAAATATCTCTGAAGATCCCTATCTACTAACGATTTCATGAATGAAACTCTCATTCATTTTTTCAATACTATTGTTTCACTATTGCTTATATAGCTAACTTGACATTCACTTTAAGGGCGCGATCCGATATAGATCGTAGTTTGCGGCGCAAGCGAGGGAACCGGCGTCGCCCGCAGTTTCAGCTCGCAACTCGAGCTATCCTATATAAGTCGCCGTCAGATGCTAATATGCCGTAAGTCTGACAAACCAGCGATGTCCAGAAATCTGCGCAAGTACAAATTTCTGGCGTCGCCAGTGACTTGCGGCACGTTAGAAACTGCCGGCGCCTACAAAACCTGACTAAAGTCTAAATCACCCGCACTGTCTAACACGCCTCCCTAACATAGCCCGACAAGTCTAACACGCCTCCCTAACATAGCCCGACACGTCTAACCCTCTATCCGCTATCCCCCCTCACTAGCCTAACAATAAAATATGTATTAACCCCTAAACCGCCGCTCGCGGAGCCCGCCGCTACCTATTAAAGTTATTAACCCCTAAACCGCCGCCAGCTATATTAAATCTATAACCCCCTAAAGTGAGCCCCTAACACCGCCGCCATCTACCTTACCTACCCCCTAAAGTGAGCCCCTAACACCGCCGCCATCTACCTTACCTACCCCCTAAAGTGAGCCCCTAACACCGCCGCTATTTTAAAATTATTAACCCCTAATCTAATCCCCCTACCCCGCCGCCATCTATATTAAATTATTTAACCCCTAAAATACTAAACTATCCCTACCACTAAACCTAAGTCTAACCCTACAAATAGCCCTGAAAAGGGCTTTTTGCGTGGCATTGCCCCAAAGTAACAGCTCTTTTGCCAGCCCTTAAAAGGGCTTTTTGCGGGGCTTTGTCACAAAGTAAACTGCTCTTTTGCCAGCCCTTAAAAGGGCTTTTGGCGGGGCTTTGTCACAAAGTAAACTGCTCTTTTGCCTACAATCTACATCCCCCTACACCGCGGCCACCTATAATAAATGTATTAACCCCTAATCTAATCCCCCTACACCGCCGCCAGCTATATTAACTATATTAACCCTAATTATATTAGGGTTCATATAGTTAATATCGTTATTATAATTATATATATATTAAGTATAATAACCCTATCTAACTCTAACATCCTAACTAAACTCTTATTAAAATAAATCTAATATTAATATTATTAATTAAAATATTCCTTTTTAAATCTAAATACTTACCTATAAAATAAACCCTAAGATAGCTACAATATAATTAACCCCTTAATGACAGAGGACGTACCAGGTACGTCATAAGAAAAAACTCCCTTAGTGACAATTGACGTACCTGGTACGTCCTCTGTTGTCTGAAGTGCTGGAAGCGATCATGATCGCTTCCTGCTTCTTCCAAGGGATTGTAGTGATGCCTCAATATTGAGGCATCACTGCAATCCCCTATTTTACATACCGATGCAGAAAGGGCCACTCTGTGGCCCTTTCTGAACCGGCACTGATACTAACAAATTCGTTGGTTGTTGTTTGCAGCCTTTATCTCTATCAGCCTCATTATATTGCCCAAAGCGATCTTACCTATTTTTCCGTTTTTACCGGAGCGGCGATTGCGGCCGGGGGGGCGGGTGCATTTGCGTGCGCGCGCACGCAAATTATGCCGATAATGAAAAAAAAAAAAGACCAATGTGGAAGCAGGGGGATCTTAGCTCTTTAGTAAGGGATCTGGGAGGGGGAGGGATGTAGATCGTTTAGGGGGGCCAGCTACACTACAGAAAACAAGTATTACATAGAAAAAAGTAAAAAAAAAACTATTTTGGGGGGCAAATTGGGTACTGGCAGACAGCTGCCAGTACCCAAGATGGCGGCAAATAGTTAGAGGGGGAGGTTTAGAGAGATGTATTGGGGGGGATCAGGGAGGTTGTGGGGTAAGGGGGGATCCATCACTGCAGACTGTATGAAAAAATTAAAAAAATAATAATAAATTATTTTTATTTCAGTACTGGCAGACTTTCTGCCAGTACTTAAGATGGCGGTGACAATTGTGAGGTGGGGGAGGGAAGAGAGCTGTTTGAGGGGGGTCAGGGGGGGATCAGGGGGTGGGATGTGTCAGGTGGGAGGCTGATCTCTACGCTAAAGCTAAAAATTAACCCTACAAGCTACCTAATTAACCCCTTAACTGCTGGGCATATTACAAGTGTGGTGCGCAGCAGTATTAAACGGCCTTATTATTACCAAAAAGCAACGCCAAAGCCATATATGTCTGCTATTTCTGAACAAAGGGGATCCCAGAGAAGCATTTACAACCATTTGTGCCATAATTGCACAAGCTGTTTGTAAATAATTTCAGTGAGAAACCTAAAATTGTGAAAAATTTAAGTTTTTTTTTTTATTTGATCGTATTTGGCGGTGAAATGGTGGCATGAAATATACCAAAATGGGCCTAGATCAATACTTTGGGATGTCTTCTAAATATAAATATATACATGTCAAGGGATATTCAGGTATTCCTGAAAGATATCAGTGTTCCAATGTAACTAGCGCTAATTCTGGAAAAAAGTGGTTTGGAAATAGCAAAGCGCTACTTGTATTTATGGCCCTATAACTTGCAAAAAAAGCAAAGAACATGTAAACATTGGATATTTCTAAACTCAGGACAAAATTTAGAAACTATTTAGAATGGGTTTTTTTTGGTGGTTGTAGATGTGTAACAGATTTTGGGGGTCAAAGTTAGAAAAAGTGTGTTTTTTTTCAATTTTTTCCTCATATTTTACATTTTTTTATAGTAAATTATAAGATATGATGAAAATAATGGTATCTTTAGAAAGCCCATTTAATGGCAAGAAAAACGGTATATAATATGTATGGGTACAGTAAATGAGTAAGAGGAAAATTACATCTAAACACAAACACTGCAGAAATGTAAAAATAGCCATTGTCATTAAGGGTAAGAAAATTGAAAAATGGTCCGGTCATTAAGGGGTTAATAATTACATTGTAGCTATGTTAGGGTTAATATTTTTTTTACAGGTAAATTGTTAATTATTTTAACTAGGTATAATAGCTATTAAATAGTTATGAACTATTTAATATCTACCTAGTTAAAATAATTACCCAATTACCTGTAAAATAAATCCTAACCTAAGTTACAAATACACCTACACTATCAATAAATTAAATAAACTACAAATATCTATCTAAAAATACAATTAAATAAACTAAACTAAATTACAAAAAAAAACAAATACTAAATTACAAAAAATAAAAAAAAGATTACAAGATTTTTAAGCTAATTACACCTATTCTAAGCCCCCTAATAAAATAATAAAGCCCCCCAAAATAAAAAAAATTTCCTGCCCTATTCTAAATTAAAAAAAGTTCAAAGCTCTTTACCTTACCAGCCCTTAAAAGGGCCTTTTGTGGGGGCATGCCCCAAAGAATTCAGCTCTTTTGCATTTAAAAACATATACAATACCCCCCCCCATTACAACCCACCACCCACATACCCCTATTCTAAACCCACCCAAACCCCCCTTAAAAAAGCCTAACACTACCCCCCTGAAGATCTCCCTACCTTGTCTTCACCACACCGGGCCGAACTCCTAATCCGATCCGGGCGATGTCTTGCTCCAAGCGGCAAAGAAGAATTCTTCCTCCGGCGATGTCTTCCTCCAAGCGGCAAAGAAGAATTCTTCCTCCGGCGATGTCTTCCTCCAAGCGGCAAAGAAGAATTCTTCATCCCGGCGACGTCTTCCTCCAAGCGGCAGCAAAGTCTTCTTCCTTCCGGCAACATCTTCCATGAAGCGGCATCTTCAATCTTCTTTCTTCGCTCCGCCACCGCGGAGCATCCATCCCGGCCGACGACTGAACGACGAATGAGGTACCTTTAAATGACGTCATCCAAGATGGCGTCCGCCGAATTCTGATTGGCTGATAGGATTCTATCAGCCAATCGGAATTAAGTTAGAAAAATCTGATTGGCTGATTGAATCAGCCAATCAGATTCAAGTTCAATCCGATTGGCTGATTGGTTAGCGGTGTAAGGGGCTTACATTAGGGGTTAATAATATTAATATAGCTGGCGGCGGTATAGGGGGATTAGATTAGGGGTTAATAATTTTTATATAGGTGGCGGCGGTGTATGGGGTCAGATTAGGGGATAGATAAGGTAGATGGCGGCGGTTTTAGGGGCTCACAGTAGGGGGTTAGTTTATGTAGATGGCGGCGGGGTCCGGGAGCGGCGGTTTTAGGGGTTAATAACTTTATTAGGGATTTCGGGGGGGGGGGGATCGCGGTTGACAGGTAGATAGACATTGCGCATGCGTTAGGTGTTAGGTTTTATTTAGCAGATCGCGGGTGACAGGTAGATAGACATTGCGCATGCGTTAGGTGTTAGGTTTCTTTTCTAGTTAGTTTAGGGAGTTACGGGGCTCCAATAGTCAGCGTAAGGCTTCTTACGGCTGCTTTTTGTGGCGAGGTGAAAATGGAGTAAGATTTCTCCATTTTCGCCACGTAAGTCCTTACGCTGCATATTGGATACCAAACTGCGCTGGTTTGGTATACCTGCCTATGGCCCAAAAAACTACGGGCGACGGCAGAAATATACGGGCGTAACTTCTAGGTTACGCCGTATATGTGATACCAAACCAGCGTAAATATTGGCGTCGCCGGCTTTTGCGGGCGACGATTTTTATCGGATCGACCCCCCGGTGTTTTCAGCTATCAGCACCAGCGGATCAGGGGCAGCTCCCCTACAGTTTGTTCATCAGGGTGATAGCTATTTATATGAGCAGCGTTTTACAGACAAACCAAGTTAAAAAAACTCTAGAATTTAGGGAAAGTCACTTAGACTCAAAGTTCATAACCTTTGTGTGTATTGTGTATAAGCTATAAATATATTTCTTTATGTGTCTGTGCTGGGCATCTTCTGATTCTTGGGAATTTATTCAGTTTCTTAACCCTTTCACCTATTGCTTTGTGTCACACATATAATCTGCATCTTACAGAATTTTAGTCAGAATTTTACTGAATTCTAGGAACTGATCTGGGAATCAGCAGGTACAGAATTTATCACTCAGTTTTCAGCAATTTTACTAGTTAAATAGTGTAAATCTAAAGCAACTGGATTTGACATTTGTAAAACAATTTATTATAGAACATCTGGAGATTATCTGTATTATCCTAATGGATAAATATAAATTAATAAAGCGCTACCGCGCTCTGCAGCTCTGTGTATATGATCACAGGGGTATACAGTACATTACAGATAGACCTGATGACACAACTTGATACAGAGGAGCTTGCAATCTAGAGGTAAAATGAGCATAAACCCCCAAATTAGTATTTAGTTATTCAGACAGGGCACTCAGTTTAAAACAAAATTTGCAGTTTACTTCTACTATGACGTTTGACAATAGAAGAACATTGTACAGTTTTTTTTTGTATAGTAAATGATATCATGAATAAAGAAAATGGTTTTATGTCCCCTGCGCTCAGTTGATAAATCTTTGTGCATAGTAACCAGTAATCAATAAAATATGCAACATTATGTTATAAGATGTGTGCAGCATTATGTTATTAGATGTGTGCAGCATTATGTTACTAGATGTGTGCAGCATTATGTTATTAGATGTGTGCAGCATTATGTTACTAGATGTGTGCAGCATTATGTTATTAGATGTGTGCAGCATTATGTTACTAGATGTGTGCAGCATTATGTTACTAGACGTGTGCAGCGTTATGTTACTAGATGTGTGCAGCATTATGTTATTAGATGTGTGCAGCATTATGTTACTAGATGTGTGCAGCATTATGTTATTAGATGTGTGCAGCATTATGTTACTAGACGTGTGCAGCATTATGTTACTAGATGTGTGCAGCATTATGTTACTAGATGTGTGCAGCATTATGTTACTAGACATGTGCAGCATTATGTTATTAGATGTGTGCAGCATTATGTTACTAGATGTGTGCAGCATTATGTTATTAGATGTGTGCAGCATTATGTTACTAGACGTGTGCAGCATTATGTTACTAGACGTGTGCAGCGTTATGTTACTAGATGTGTGCAGCATTATGTTATTAGATGTGTGCAGCATTATGTTACTAGATGTGTGCAGCATTATGTTATTAGATGTGTGCAGCATTATGTTACTAGACGTGTGCAGCATTATGTTACTAGATGTGTGCAGCATTATGTTACTAGATGTGTGCAGCATTATGTTACTAGACATCTGCAGCATTATGTTATTAGATGTGTGCAGCATTATGTTACTAGACGTGTGTAGCATTATGTTACTAGACGTGTGCAGCATTATGTTACTAGATGTGTGCAGCATTATGTTATTAGATGTGTGCAGCATTATGTTACTAGACGTGTGCAGCATTATGTTACTAGACGTGTGCAGCATTATGTTATTAGATGTGTGCAGCATTATGTTACTAGATGTGTGCAGCATTATGTTACTAGATGTGTGCAGCATTATGTTACTAGATGTGTGCAGCATTATGTTACTAGATGTGTGCAGCATTATGTTACTAGACGTGTGCAGCATTATGTTACTAGATGTGTGCAGCATTATGTTACTAGATGTGTGCAGCATTATGTTACTAGATGTGTGCAGCATTATGTTACTAGACATGTGCAGCATTATGTTATTAGATGTGTGCAGCATTATGTTATTAGATGTGTGCAGCATTATGTTACTAGATGTGTGCAGCATTATGTTACTAGACGTGTGCAGCATTATGTTACTAGATGTGTGCATTATTATGTTACTAGACGTGTGCAACATTATGTTACTAGATGTGTGCAGCATTATGTTACTAGATGTGTACAACATTATGTTACTAGATGTGTGCAGCATTATGTTACTAGACGTGTGCAGCATTATGTTACTAGATGTGTGCAGCATTATGTTACTAGATGTGTGCAGCGTTACAATATTCGGTTCTTCCAAATATTTTGAAATGCAAAATTGATGGATATTTGTTTCTGCTAAAAAATGTTACATTTTGTAATTACAATCTGCATTTATATTCAGCTATTTTGATAACAGATGTAATGCTATTTTCTGTCTAGGTACCTCTTACTTTGTAACAGGGATATAACTGACATTTTTATTATTCTAATTAGGTCATGGGTTTCTTGATATAGATATATGATAGAACAAGAGGTTATGATCTGCAGCTGGAGAGGGAAAGATTTATTTCCCTGAATATTCGTCGGCTGCACTATACATTACTCATTTAGTTTCAAACTAAACAAATGCAGAATATTTGTGGAACGTTTATATTAATTTTCTTGAAATAGATGTAAATGTTCCTTTGCTACAAGCTAAAAACCGCAGGCCCTGGGATCCGCCACGCTAAGCAGCATATTAGAACAGCGTGGGGCTCAAATAAGAAGGTGTGATATGCTGGCTAATTCCCAGACATATGCAGTGTCTTTGTCTTTTAAATAAAATATTATTTCTATGTACATTAACCCCTCTTTCTTTGGGGGGTGCTGCTTTCAATAGCCCTATTTTAGCAAGTCTTCTGAAGGGAGGAAGGGTCTAATAGCGAGTGGAAAGACCCACGCTATTATAGCCACACAATCCCTTAAAAAACAGCGACATACAGGGTATGTCACGGTCGTTAAGGGGTTATACATTACATTTTACAGTTTACTACACTTATAAGTTTACTAAATATTCTGTTCCTTCCCCAGTATCTATCTATCTATCTATCTATCTATCTATCTATAGATCTATCTCTATCTGTTTGACTGTCTATTTTTTCAGGAAACATAATGATATATTGGATTAAATTAAAGATGACTTGATATTCTAGCAGATTTTGCCATAGCTGATAGAACCTCTGTCTGTGAGAGACCTAGTAGATATATTAAGCTTTTATTCTATCTATCTATCTATCTATCTATCTATCTATCATCTATCTATCTATCTACCTGTTTGACTGTCTGTCTATCCTTTCATGGCACATAAGTATATTCTGCATTACCTTTTACATTACCTTTTAATCCTGCAGACTTTGCCATAGCTGATAGAATCCCTGTCTGTGAGAGATCTAGAAAACTAGTAGATATATTTAGCTTTTCTTACCTTCCTTAGCATCTATCTATCTATCTATTTATCTATCTATATATCTATCTATCATCTACCTATCTGTTTGACTTTCTGCCTACTATTTCATGACACATAATTATATTTTGCTTTAAAAGAAACATTACCTGTTAATCCTGCAGACTTTGCCATAGCTGATAGAATCCCTGTCTGTGAGAGATCTAGAAAACTAGTAGATATATTTAGCTTTTCTTACCTTCCCAAGCATCTATCTATCTATCTATCTATCTATCTATCTATTTGACTGTCTACCTATTCTTTCATGGCACATAATTATATTTTGCAATAAAAGAAACATTACCTGTGAATCCTGCAGATTTTGCCATAGCTGATAGAATCCCTGTCAGTGAGAGAGCTATAAAACTAGTAGCTATATGAAGCTTTTCCTCAGATCTCTAGAGAGGATCCCAGAGGAGACTTTACAAGTTAGACTCACATCTGCCTGTAGAGTTTTTATAACTGGTAAAACTTTTTATAACTTAGAGATAATAAAGTTCATATACAGTTAAGTTTACAAAACTTTGGGTTGGATTAGAAGTGGAGCGGTAATTACAACTCCTGCTTGCACTGTAACTCTGCTCGACTTCCACTCTTTGCTCGTGCACTAATCTGATATGCTCAAGAGCAGAAGTTAGAATTATGAGACCGCGTTAAAGGGACAGTATAGACCAATTTTGTATGTAATAGACACTACCATAAAGAAGAATATGCACACATACGTATCTAAAAATCCAGTATAAAACCTTTTAAAATTTTACTTAGAAGCTCCCACTTTAGCACTGTTTATGAGGTTAGGCTGGGACACTCACTGAAAGGGGCTGGGTAAACAAAAAGAGCAGACCCCCCCCCCCCTTCCCTGCATATGAAAAGACAGATAACATAAACAGGAGCCATCAGGAGTCAGTAAATGTTTGTATACATCTGACACTGTGGGGCGTTGTTAGGAGTCTGAAAATCAGCACAATGTTCTTAAAAATAGAAAAACTATAAATTTTTATAAAAATACTACCAGATGAGTTATATAAATAGATCATCTACAAAACATTTATGCAAAGAAAAATCTAGTGTACAATGTCCCTTTATCATACTCCCCCATAGACTGCAATGGAGAGAGGAAAATGGAAAAAAACCTGACACCCATAACTCTAATCACTATAAGCCCCTTACTCTAATAACTTCTCAACTGCCACATAGCCCACAGCACTACACTATTAACCCCCCAAAGTTCCCACTACACTATTAACCCCCAAATAGTGATGTCGCGAACCTAAAATTTTCGGTTCGCGAACCGCGGACTCGAACTTCCGGTATTGTTCGCGAACGCGCGAACCGCGCGAACCGCCATTGAATTCAATAGGCAGGCGAACTTTAAAACCTACAAGGACTCTTTCTGGCCACAATAGTGATGGAAAAGTTGTTTCAAGGGTACTAACACCTGGACTGTTGCATGCTGGAGGGGGATCCCTGGCAAAACTCCCATGGAAAATTACATAGTTGATGCAGAGTCTGCTTTTAACCCATAATGGGTCTAAATCAACTAACATTCCCAAAGTGGCTGTCTCAAAACATCCCGGACAGAAGATAGATTGATAGTGATAGATAGGATAGATAGATATACATAGATTGATAGTTAGATAGAATCGATAGAAGAGAAATAGATAGATTTGTTAGATATATAATTACCCTAATAAATTCTAATAATCAAACATGCGTTCTTGGACCCAACTAGCTTGTGTCAATTAGTACTTTTCTTAGCACTTTAATCCCTGTTCCCCCCCCCCTATCGGGGGAGTTCTATATGGCCTGCCAGATTACCCTGAAAAATTATAATAATAAGACATGTGGTCTGCTACCTATTTTAACGAGGTTGTGTTTTAAGTACTACCATTCTTAGCACTTTAATCTCTGTAACTCCCCCTATTTGGTGAGGTCTATACGGCCTGGATGATTACCCATACAAAATATAATAATAAGACATCTGCTCTTGGTCTGCGACCCATGGTAACTATGTTGTGTTAATTAGTAATGTCCTTCGCATTTTAATAGCTGTTACTCATACTCACCCTATCGGTGGAGGTCTATATGGCCTGCATGATTACCCTTACAAAATATAACAACCAAACATATGTTCTGGGACCCATGGTAAGTAGGTTGTGTTAAGTAGTACTGTTCTTTGCATTTTCATACCTGTTACAACACCAAATGGTGGCAGGTCTATCTGGCCTTCATGATTAGCTGCACCCAAACCCAAAAAAAAGCCGAGTGGTCTTAGACTAACACCCATGGCTAACTCGGTTGTTTCAATTAGTACTATTCTTAGCACTTTCATCCCTGTTATGGGTGGTCTACATGGCCATCATGATTAGCCGAACAAAATACTACAATCCAACCTTTGCTCAGTCTTCATAGGCCCTTCATTGTCTGTATTTTGATAGTACAGTTCTTATTATTTTTATAGCTGATACAACACCGAATGTTGTCAGCTCTATATGGCCTGCATGATTAGCTGCACCCAATACAAAAATAAATCCAAGCGGTCTTGGATTAACACCCATGGCTAACTCTGTTGTTTCAAGTAGTACTATTCTTAGCACTTTCATCTCATCATCCCTGTTACTTCCAGGACTCTCGGTGGTGGTGGTCTACATGGCCATCATGATTAGCCTAACCAAATACTACAATCCAACCTTGGCTCAGTCTTCCTAAGGCCCTTCATTGGCTGTATTTTGGTAGTACTGTTCTTATTACTACATGGTGGTCTACATGGCCATCATGATTAGCCTAACCAAATACTACAATCCAACCTTGGCTCAGTCTTCCTAAGGCCCTTCATTGGCTGTATTTTGGTAGTACTGTTCTTATTAGTTTAATAGCTGATACGACACCGAATGTTGTCAGCTCTATATGGCCTGCATGAATAGCCGCACCCAAAGCCAAAAAAAAGCCAAGCGGTTTTGCACTAACACCCATGGCTAACTCTGTTGTTTCAAGTTCTACTATTCTTAGCTCTTTCATCTCATCATCCCTGTTACTTCCAGGACTGTCGGTGGTGGTGGTCTACATGGCCATCATGATTAGCCTAACCAAATACTACAATCCAACCTTGGCCCAGTCTTCCTAAGGCCCTTCATTGGCTGTATTTTGGTAGTACTGTTCTTATTAGTTTAATAGCTGATACGACACCGAATGTTGTCAGCTCTATATGGACTGCATGAATAGCCGCACCCAAAGCCAAAAAAAAGCCAAGCGGTTTTGCACTAACACCCATGGCTAACTCTGTTGTTTCAAGTTCTACTATTCTTAGCTCTTTCATCTCATCATCCCTGTTACTTCCAGGACTCTCGGTGGTGGTGGTCTACATGGCCATCATGATTAGCCTAACCAAATACTACAATCCAACCTTGGCCCAGTCTTCCTAAGGCCCTTCATTGGCTGTATTTTGGTAGTACTGTTCTTATTAGTTTAATAGCTGATACGACACCGAATGTTGTCAGCTCTATATGGCCTGCATGAATAGCCGCACCCAAAGCCAAAAAAAAGCCAAGCGGTTTTGCACTAACACCCATGGCTAACTCTGTTGTTTCAAGTTCTACTATTCTTAGCTCTTTCATCTCATCATCCCTGTTACTTCCAGGACTCTCGGTGGTGGTGGTCTACATGGCCATCAGGATTAGCCTAACCAAATACTACAATCCAACCTTGGCCCAGTCTTCCTAAGGCCCTTCATTGGCTGTATTTTGGTAGTACTGTTCTTATTAGTTTAATAGCTGATACAACACCGAATGTTTTCAGCTCTATATGGCCTGCATGAATAGCCGCACCCAAAGCCAAAAAAAAGCCAAGCGGTTTTGCACTAACACCCATGGCTAACTCTGTTGTTTCAAGTTCTACTATTCTTAGCTCTTTCATCTCATCATCCCTGTTACTTCCAGGACTCTCGGTGGTGGTCTACATGGCCATCATGATTAGCCTAACCAAATACTACAATCCAACCTTGGCTAAGTCTTCCTAAGGCCCTTCATTGGCTGTATTTTGGTAGTACTGTCATCCTTTTGAATAAAAGATTACAGTAAAGGCATTGATTTTAGAAACCCACAGATCATTATTTGCAACCGTGAATTTAGAAAAAAAAATTGATTACACACCCGTCACACTTATTTATGCTCAGGCCTTTTTAATACGAGGGTTCCGGAGCCTCAACCGAAACAACAGCATGAAAGAGGAGATATGTCATCCTTTTGAATAAAAGATTACAGTAAAGGCATTGATTTTAGAAACCCACAGATCATTATTTGCAACCGTGAAATTAGAAAAAAACATTGATTAGACAGCCGTGACACTTATTTATGCTCAGGCCTTTTTAATACGAGGGTCCCGGAGCCTCAACCGAAACAACAGCATGAAAGAGGAGATATGTCATCCTTTTGAATAAAAGATTACAGGAAAGGCATTGATTTTAGAAACCCACAGATCATTATTTGCAACCGTGAAATTAGAAAAAAACATTGATTAGACAGCCGTGACACTTATTTATGCTCAGGCCTTTTTAATACGAGGGTCCCGGAGCCTCAACCGAAACAACAGCATGAAAGAGGAGATATGTCATCCTTTTGAATAAAAGATTACAGGAAAGGCATTGATTTTAGAAACCCACAGATCATTATTTGCAACCGTGAAATTAGAAAAAAACATTGATTACACAGCCGTGACACTTATTTATGCTCAGGCCTTTTTAATACGAGGGTCCCGGAGCCTCAACCGAAACAACAGCATGAAAGAGGAGATATGTCATCCTTTTGAATAAAAGATTACAGGAAAGGCATTGATTTTAGAAACCCACAGATCATTATTTGCAACCGTGAATTTAGAAAAAAAAATTGATTACACACCCGTCACACTTATTTATGCTCAGGCCTTTTTAATACGAGGGTCCCGGAGCCTCAACCGAAACAACAGCATGAAAGAGGAGATATGTCATCCTTTTGAATAAAAGATTACAGTAAAGGCATTGATTTTAAAAACCCACAGATCATTATTTGCAACCGTGAAATTAGAAAAAAACATTGATTAGACAGCCGTGACACTTATTTATGCTCAGGCCTTTTTAATATGAGGGTCCCGGAGCCTCAACCGAAACAACAGCATGAAAGAGGAGATATGTCATCCTTTTGAATAAAAGATTACAGGAAAGGCATTGATTTTAGAAACCCACAGATCATTATTTGCAACCGTGAAATTAGAAAAAAACATTGATTACACAGCCGTGACACTTATTTATGCTCAGGCCTTTTTAATACGAGGGTCCCGGAGCCTCAACCGAAACAACAGCATGAAAGAGGAGATATGTCATCCTTTTGAATAAAAGATTACAGGAAAGGCATTGATTTTAGAAACCCACAGATCATTATTTGCAACCGTGAAATTAGAAAAAAACATTGATTACACAGCCGTGACACTTATTTATGCTCAGGCCTTTTTAATACGAGGGTCCCGGAGCCTCAACCGAAACAACAGCATGAAAGAGGAGATATGTCATCCTTTTGAATAAAAGATTACAGGAAAGGCATTGATTTTAGAAACCCACAGATCATTATTTGCAACCGTGAAATTAGAAAAAAACATTGATTAGACAGCCGTGACACTTATTTATGCTCAGGCCTTTTTAATACGAGGGTCCCGGAGCCTCAACCGAAACAACAGCATGAAAGAGGAGATATGTCATCCTTTTGAATAAAAGATTACAGGAAAGGCATTGATTTTAGAAACCCACAGATCATTATTTGCAACCGTGAAATTAGAAAAAAACATTGATTAGACAGCCGTGACACTTATTTATGCTCAGGCCTTTTTAATACGAGGGTCCCGGAGCCTCAACCGAAACAACAGCATGAAAGAGGAGATATGTCATCCTTTTGAATAAAAGATTACAGGAAAGGCATTGATTTTAGAAACCCACAGATCATTTATATGACCCGTGTAATAGAAAAAAACATTCATTAGACACCGGTTACGCTTATTTATCCTCAGGCCTTGTTAATACGAGGGTCCCGGAGCCGCAACTGAAACAACAGCATGAAAGAGGAGATATGTCAATCTTTTTGAATTATAGATTACAGGAAAGGCATTGATTTTAGAAACACTGAGATAATTACTTGCAACCGGGAAATAAAAAAAAACATTGAACAGACACCCAGTACACTTTATTATCCATAGGCCTTTTCAGCAGAGGCTCCAGGACCCTCAACAAAAACAAGAGCAGGGAGCTGGGCATAGGAGTACAATGGAGTGTGACAATAATAATCTGAAGGTGAAGATTGCATAGTTGTGGCATTTTAATTTTGTTATCGTGGGAACTTAGTACTTGCAATGACCTTGCTCTGGTGAATCCATATCGCAAATGTGTTATTTAAGGCACTGTTTGTCTATTTTTTTGAATATCAGCATTTGGTAAATGAAGCTCAACTTAAGGCTGGTGAGAAACGACCTTTCTTCTGGCTGTTTGCAAATGTTGTGGCTCTGGACAAACATGTGAATAAGGGGCCATCAGCCATATTCTGCACGCAACCCCTTTGATGATTGACGATAAACATGTGTCACCTGCAAGCAGAGCTCGTTACTTCTGTCTAAATCATCTTCCTGGTATGGACAGGCCACTGTTTCCCACAGCAAGTACGAATTTTGAAATACAAGATTGTCTTGAGTATGGTAGGAAACCAAAGTTTATTTAATTCAGTACTATCTATCACCACAAAAAATGAACTTCTTGAAGCAACAAAAATGCCAGCAATTTCATGTGCTTATGGATGACAAGGACGTCATGTCCTTTGGTGCACAGAGATGGAGACGATTTTTGCCCTCCCTGTACACTACCCAGATGTCTCAAACATCACCAGAAACACAATACAGCCACTCTTGTGAAGTTCCTGGAGTGTTCCGGTAGCCATCTCTTTGCGCTCCTAAAGGAATACTTTATCAGTGTTTTTGTATACATCCGACAACAGCTTCGGAGACTGTGGTGACGCACATGTTATTTACTGTTGTTCCAGCTGTGGCAATATCAATTGGCATGAAAAAGTTAAGATTTGTGGGTTGGGGAGCCTATAGCTGTTAAGGTAGGGCGTGTGTTTGAGGAGCTCCAGGTCTTACAAGTTACTTTGGAGTTAGTTTTCAACCTTAATTTAATTTTCTTTTTGGGATTCATAGTCACACTTTCTGGGGCTATCCAAGAGGAGCCTTGTAAAAGCAGTAGTAGTCACCCCTTATATCAACGGGTACCGAGACCTGTTTTTTGCCTTTCCAATATTGCGCCGTACCCCAAACTAATCCTGAATGAAAAAAAAAAAAAAAATTTGAACTAGTGACGCACATTTTATGCACGCTGTGGCAATTGCAATTTTCAATAAAAATAATCTGCTAACAACAACCACTACCTACGACCACACCTGACTCCTGAAGTCATGCTTCAGTTATTAAGTCAAGTTAAATTATTATTTTTTTCTTTATTATGCGCAGCAGAGGCTCCAGGACCCTCGACAAAACCAGCAGCAGGAAAGAGGACATATGGCATCCTTTTGAAAAAAATGATTATAGGAAAGGCATTGATTTCAGAAACACAGAGATCATTAGTTGCAAACGGTAAATAAAAAAAAACATTGATTAGACACCCAGTACACTTCTTTATCCTTAGGCCTTTTTAGCAGAGGCTCCAGGGCCCTCCACAAAACCAGCAGCTTGAAAGAGGACATATGGCATCCTTTAGAAAATTAGATTACAGGAAAGGCATTGATTTTAGAAACACAGAGATCATTAGTTGCAACCGTGAAATCACAAAAAACTTTGATTATACACCAAGTACACTTATTTATCCTTAGGCCTTTTTAGCAGAGGCTCCAGGACCCTCCACAAAACCAGCAGCATGAAAGAGGACATATGGCATCCTTTAGAAAATTAGATTACAGGAAAGGCATTGATTTTAGAAACACAGAGATCATTAGTTGCAACCGTGAAATCTAAAAAAAAATAGATTATACACCCAGTACACTTATTTATCCTTAGGCCTTTTTAGAAGAGTGTCCCGGAGCCTCAACAGAAAGAACAGCATGAAAGAGGACATATGGCATCCTTTTGAAAAATAGATTACAGGAAAGGCATTGATTTTAGAAAGACAGAAAAAATTTGTTACAAACGGGAAATCTAAAAAAACATTGAATAGACACCCAGTACACTTCTTTATCCTTCGGCCTTTTTAGCAGAGGCTCCAGGACACTCAACAAAACCAGCAATAGGAAAGAGGACATATGGCATCCTTTGTGAAAAAAAGATTATAGGAAAGGCATTGATTTTAGAAACCCGGGGATAATTTGTTGCAACCGTGAATTTTAATAAAAAAAAAATGATTGGATGGACACCCAGTACAATTCTTTCTCCCTAGGCCTTTTTATAAGAGGGTCCAGGACCCTCAAACAAAACACCAGCAGGAAAGGGGACATATGGCATATTTTTAACAATAGAGTAAGAGTACAGGAAAGGCATTGATTTTAGAAACCCATAGATAATTTTTTGCAAATGTAAATTTGAATCAAAAAAATGATTCGATGGACACCCAGTACACCACTTTCTCCTTAGGCCTTTTTATAAGAGGGTCCTGGACCCTCAAAAACACACCAGCAGGAAAGAGGACATATGGCATACTTTTGAAAATTAGATTACAGGAAAGGCATTGATTTTAGAAACACAGAGATCAGTTATATGACCCGGGAAATAGAAAAAAAACATTGATTGGACACCCAGTACACTTCTTTATCCTTAGTCCTTTTTATAAGAGTGTCCCGGAGCCTCAACAGAAAGAACAGCATGAAATAGGACATATGGCATCCTTTTGAAAAATAGATTACAGGAAAGGCATTGATTTTTGAAAGACAGAAAAAATTTGTTACAACCGTGAAATCTAAAAAAACATTGAATAGACACCCAGTACACTTCTTTATCCTTAGGCCTTTTTAGCAGAGGCTCCAGGACACTCAACAAAACCAGCAGTAGGAAAGAGGACATATGGCATCCTTTGTGAAAAAAAGATTATAGGAAAGGCATTGATTTTAGAAACCCGGGGATAATTTGTTGCAACCGTGAATTTTAATTAAAAAAAAATGATTGGATGGACACCCAGTACAATTCTTTATCCATAAGGCCTTTTTATAAGAGGGTCCAGGACCCTCAAACAAAAAATCAGCAGGAAAGAGGACATATGGCATACTTTTGAACAATAGAGTACAGGAAAGGCATAGATTTTAGAAACCCATAGAATTTTTTTTTTAAATGTAAATTTGAATAAAAAAAATGATTCGATGGACAGCCAGTACACCTCTTTCTCCTTAGGCCTTTTTATAAGAGGGTCCTGGACCCTCAAAAAAACACCAGCAGGAAAGAGGACCTATGGCATCCTTTTGAACAATAGAGTACAGGTACAGCATTGATTTTACAAACCCAGAGATCATTTTGTTCAATTGTTAAATAGAAAAATAAAAATGAGTGGCCAACCAGTACACCTCTTTCTCCTTAGGCCTTTTTATAAGAGGGTCCTGGACACTCAAAAAAAACACCAGCAGGAAAGAGGACGTATGGCATCCTTTTGAACAATAGAGTACAGGTACGGCATTGATTTTACAAAACCAGAGATAATTTTGGTCAAATGAGAAATAGAAAATAAAAAAGAGTGGACACCCAGTACACCTCTTTCACCTTAGGCCTTTTTATAAGAGTGTCCAGGACCCTCAAACAAAATACCAGCAGGAAAGAGAACATATGGCATACTTTGGAACAATAGAGTACTGGTACGGCATTGATTTGTGAAACCCACAGATAATTGTTTGTAAAAGTGAAATAGCACCAAAAACCATGCTTGGACTCCCACTCCAGGTCGTTCTGCTTCAGCTTTTTTATAAGAGGGTCCAGCACCCTCAACAGAAACAACTGCAGGAAACACCACCACATATGCCATCCTTTTGCACAAGCGAGTACAGGTATGGCATCCATTTTAGAAACCCAAAGATAATTGAGAGGAACCAGGAACATTTTTCTAAAAACTGGATGGGGCACCCATTACTACAGGTCGTTCTCCTTCAGCCTTTTTATATCATGGGCCACGACCCGCAACAGGCACAACAGCATGAAACACAACATATGCCACCTTTTTGCACAATAGAGTACAGGTATGTCATAGATGGAACACGGAGATAATTTAGAGCAACCAAGAGACGGATAAAGATGCTTGGTCGGTCCTACTCTTTCAAATTTGTTGCATTTTGCGTTCAATTGAATGGTACACCGGATATGAGTGGTGTGTAAAGTTGTACAATTCATAACAGTTTAATCACTAGTGTTATGTGCATTATTTTTTTTATTTGAGTTTTGTACCCACAGAGATGCAGCAGAGGCCAGAAAAAATTAGGAATATACAAATGACTGGAAAAATTGGGGTATTGTTGGAGCAACTGCTGTAGCAGCGGCCAGAAAAATCGATGTTTGTAAAACATTTATAAAGTGCCCTAAAAGCTTGTGGCTTGAACACTAGTTGTTGGCGGATAAGTCAAGCAAGTCCTCCGTCTTTATAACCAAAAAAAAAAGGCCAGCCTGTGTACCAGTTGTAGCCCAAGGCAGCTCATATCATCATCAGTAGTTTTTTATTCAAATGTATCGCCCAATGTCAGTCCCTTCGGGATCCAGCCCTCATAAATTTTTAGAAAAGTGAGATAGTCAAGGCTTTTTTGACCTAGGCGACTTCTCTTCTCAGTGACAAAACCTCCTGCTGCACTAAAAGTCCTTTCGGACAGGACACTTGAAGAGGGGCAGGCCAGAAGTTCCATTGCAAATTGGGATAGCTCAGGCCACAAGTCCAGCCTGCACACCCAGTAGTCAAGGGGTCCATCGCTCCTGAGAGTGTCGAGATCCGCAGTTAAAGCTAGGTAGTCTGCTACCTGTCGGTTGAGTCTTTCTCTAAAGCTGGATCCCAAAAGGCTCTGATGGTGCATGGGAGTTAAAAAGGTACGCATGTCCTCCATCAACAAGACGTCAGGAAAGCACCCGGTCCTTGCCGCCGTGGTCGTGGGAGGAGGAGGATTAATTTCATCTCTTCCCCTGTTACATTCCCGTGGTGCTGTGACATCACCCTTATACGCTGTGTAAAGCATAGTTTTTAATTTATTATGAAAATGCTCCATCCTTTCCGACTTGCGGGAATTTGGTAACATTTCAGGCACTTTATGCTTATACCGGGGGTCGAGGAGCGTGGACACCCAGTACAGGTCGTTCTCCTTCAGCTTTTTTATACGAGGGTCCCTCAACAGGCACGACAGCATGAAAGAACCCATTTGAACAAGGTTGGATGCTGAGCTAATCATGTCGCGTTCCTCCTCCTCACTGATCTCACTGATGGTATCTTCTTCCCCCCAGCCACGTACAACACCACGGGTACCAGATAGGTGACAACAACGAGCACCCTGGGATGACTGTTGTGCTCGGTCTTCCTCCTCCTCCTCCTCCCCAAAGCCACATTCCTCCTCTGACTCCTCTTCCTCACAATCCTCTTCCTGCGTTGCCGCAGGTCCAGCAAGCAATGCTGATTCGGCTGTTTGCGGGGGTGATGGACACCACAACTCTCCCGCTTCCTCTTCACGCTCATCTACTGCCTGATCCAGCACTCTTCGCAGGGCATGCTCCAGGAAGAAAACAAATGGTATGATGTCGCTGATGGTGCCTTCGCTGCGACTGACAAGGTTTGTCACCTCCTCAAAAGGACGCATGAGCCTACAGGCATTGCGCATGAGCGTCCAGTAATTTGGCAAAAATATCCCCAGCTCCCCAGAGGCTGTCCTAGTACCCCGGTCATACAAATACTCATTAACAGCTTTTTCTTGTTGGAGCAGGCGTTCAAACATTAGGAGTGTTGAATTCCACCGTGTCGGGCTGTCGCAAATCAAGCGCCTCACTGGCAGGTTGTTTCGACGCTGGATATCAGACAAGTGCGCCATGGCCGTGTAGGAACGCCTGAAATGGCCACACACCTTCCTGGCCTGCTTCAGGACGTCCTGTAAGCCTGGGTACTTATGGACAAATCGTTGTACAATCAGATTACACACATGTGCCATGCACGGCACATGTGTCAACTTGCCCAATTTCAATGCCGCCACCAAATTACTTCCATTGTCAGAAACAACCTTGCCAATCTCCAGTTGGTGCGGAGTCAGCCACTGATCCACCTGTGCGTTCAGGGCGGTCAGGAGTGCTGGTGCGGTGTGACTCTCCGCTTTCAGGCAAGTCAACCCCAAGACGGCGTGACACTGCCGTACCCGGGATGTAGCATAGTACCTGAGGAGCTGGGGGGGTGCCATAGATGTGGAGCAAGACGCAGAAGTTGAAGAGGACTCAGCCGAGGAAGAGGTTATGGAAGAGGATGGAGTAGGAGGAGTAGAGGAGGTAGCAGCAGGCCTGCCTGCAAGTCGTGGCGGTGTCACCAACTCTTCTGCAGAGCCACGCATTCCATGCTTGTCAGAAGTCAGCAGGTTTACCCAATG
The DNA here is from genome assembly GCF_027579735.1 of Bombina bombina. NCBI lineage: Eukaryota > Metazoa > Chordata > Amphibia > Anura > Bombinatoridae > Bombina > Bombina bombina. The sequence continues at coordinate 616,125,819 of NC_069505.1, read as the reverse complement.
CGCAGTGTAGGTGATATACCTGCCCTGACCATGCTTTGCAGACCAGCTATCCGTGGTCATATGGACCCTTGCCCCAACGCTGTGTGCCAGACATGCCATAACTTCCTTTCTCACAACAGAGTACAGGTTTGGGATTGCCTTTTGTGAAAAGAAATTTCTGCCAGGTACCTTCCACTGCGGTGTCCCAATAGATACAAATTTTTTGAAAGCATCAGACTCCACCAGCTTGTATGGTAAAAGCTGGCGGGCTAAGAGTTCAGACAAGCCAGCTGTCAGACGCCGGGCAAGGGGGTGACTTTGAGAAATTGGCTGCTTACGCTCAAACATGTCCTTGACAGACACCTGACTGTGGGCAGATGACCAGGAACTGCTACGTAAGAGAGACTGAGTGGAGGATGGTTGAGAGGGGGCAAGGAGGACAGCACTGGTTGACGTGGCTGAAGATGCTGGAGCAGGAGGAGGAGGGCGGCTTTCACTTTGTGTGCTGCTTCTACTCATGTGTTCTTCCCATCGGCCTTTGTGATGGGAGACCATGTGCCTTCGCAAAGCAGTTGTACCTAGGTGGCTGTTGGACTTCCCACGACTCAGTTTCTTTTGGCACAGGTTGCAAATGGCATCGCTGTTGTCAGAGGCAGACACACCAAAAAAATGCCACACTGCTGAGCTCTGCGATGATGGCATTCTGGTGGTGGCAACAGCATGCGTTGATGGGCGCCGGCGGGCTGTCTGGCTGACCCCTGGTGACGATGCATGCTGTCTGACTGTGCCACTAGCTCCTTGAGACGACCTCCCCGTGCTTCCAAATCGTCTCCTCCTCCTCCTCCTCTCTGTCTCCCCATCTGAACTTTCCCCCTCTTCTTCTTCTCTTCTAGCAGGCACCCACGTGACATCCACCGACACATCATCATCAACCGCTTCACTTGTATCTGAAACATCAAGAAAGGAAGCAGCAGCGGGTACAACATCATCATCATCATCACACCGTACCTCCATGTCGGTAATGCTGCCTGACTGAGACTGATCACTATTATCTACATCCTCTGTCAATGATGGTTGCGCATCACTCATTTCTTCAAAATGATGTGTCAATAACTCCTGTGACAGATCAAGTGAAGCGGCTGTGGTGCTAGTGTTGGTGGTGGCGACAGGCGGCGGAGTGTCACTGGTCACTTGAGACCTGCCCAAAGCACAGCTGGACTTAGATGGTGCGTCAAGGTTAGGAGGACTAGCAGCGGAAGCTGAAGAAAATTGGGTTTCCTGTGTTAGCCATTCAACTAGGTCCTCCTCAGAAGTTTTTGCATCCCCCCTGGCACCCGGCGTCTGAACAATGTGCATATTTGTAGGGTCTAAAGGAATCACAGCACCACGACCACGACCACGGAACCTGCGGGGTGGCCTGCCTCTGCCTGTCATTTTTTTTTAAATGGACACTAACAATACTATTACACCAATTGAGTGGTGGCACTGTGAAAGTGGGCACAGTATACGCTGTGAGACTGACAACAACAAAAAAGACAGATGTTTTAAAAATCACAAATTGTTAATTTTTTGAAATATTACTAGTACTGTGGCAACAAATATGATTGTTTGGCACTATTTGGCAAATGAGCCTGTCTGGCACACACGCTGGGAGAAAGGAAACTGCAATTCAATGGCACTAGGAGACTGAAGAATCACAGTCAAAACAGTTATGATTAACAAAAATTCCAATCCTGTTACAATAAATATGAGTGGTGGCACTAATTGGCTAGTTGGGACTGGCACACAGGCAGGCAGGCAGGAGGAAAATGCAATTCAAGGGCACTAGTAGACTGCAGATTGACAGTCAAAACAGTGTTGATTGACAAATTTTGCAATACTGTTAAAAGAAATATGATTGCTAGCACTAATTGGATAGTTGGGCCTGGCACACAGGCTGGCAGGCAGTAGAAAAGTGCAATTCAATGGCACAAGCAAAATGAGGATTAAGATCAACAATCAAGATTTTTTTTATTTTAATTAGTAACTATACTGTGACAACAATTAGGATTGGTGTAAATAGTTGGCAAGACGGCCTGGCACAAAAGGATGGCAGGCAGGAGGGAGATGCAATTCAAGGACACTAGGAGACTGATTAATGACAGTCAAAACAGTGATGATTGACAATTTTTGCAATACTGTTAAAAGAAATATGATTGTTGACAACAATTGGCTAGGTGGGCCTGGCTCACAGCAGGCTGCAAGGCAGGAGGAAAGTGCTATTCAATGGCACCAGCAAACTGACGATTCAAATCACAGCAACTATTACCAAAAATTTTAATTTTTAATTATTAGAATACTGTCACAACAAATATGATTGGTGTAAATATTTTTTAAGTAGGCCTGGCACACAGGCTTGGAAGGCTGTAGAAAAGTGCTATTCTAGGGCATGAGCAAACTGAGGATTAAGATCATCAACAATAAAGATTTTTTTAATTGTAATTAGTAACTATACTGTGACAAAATATTTGGATTGGTGTAAATAGTTGGCAAGACGGCCTGGCACAAAAGGATGGCAGGCAGGAGGGAGATGCAATTCAAGGACACTAGGAGACTGATTACTGACAGTCTAAACAGTGATGATTGACAATTTTTGCAATACTGTTAACAGAAATATGATTGCTGACAACAATTGGCTAGGTGTGCCTGGCTCACAGCAGGCTGCAAGGCAGGAGGAAAGTGCTATTCAATGGCACCAGCAAACTGAGGATTCAAATCACAGCAACTATTACCAAAAATTAAAATTTTTAATTATTAGAATACTGTCACAACAAATATGATTGGTGTAAATATTTTTTAAGTAGGCCTGGCACACAGGCTTGGAAGGCTGTAGAAAAGTGAAATTCAAAGGCACGAGCAAACTGAGGATTAAGATCATTAACAATAAAGATTTTTTTAATTTTAATTAGTAACTATACTGTGACAAAAAATTTGGATTGGTGTAAATAGTTGGCAAGACGGCCTGGCACAAAAGGATGGCAGGCAGGAGGGAGATGCAATTCAAGGAAACTAGGAGACTGATTACTGACAGTCTAAACAGTGATGATTGACAATTTTTGCAATACTGTTAACAGAAATATGATTGCTGACAACAATTGGCTAGGTGGGCCTGGCTCACAGCAGGCTGCAAGGCAGGAGGAAAGTGCTATTCAATGGCACCAGCAAACTGACGATTCAAATCACAGCAACTATTACCAAAAATTTTAATTTTTAATTATTAGAATACTGTCACAACAAATATGATTGGTGTAAATATTTTTTAAGTAGGCCTGGCACACAGGCTTGGAAGGCTGTAGAAAAGTGCTATTCTAGGGCACGAGCAAACTGAGGATTAAGATCATCAACAATAAAGATTTTTTTAATTGTAATTAGTAACTATACTGTGACAAAATATTTGGATTGGTGTAAATAGTTGGCAAGACGGCCTGGCACAAAAGGATGGCAGGCAGGAGGGAGATGCAATTCAAGGACACTAGGAGACTGATTACTGACAGTCTAAACAGTGATGATTGACAATTTTTGCAATACTGTTAACAGAAATATGATTGCTGACAACAATTGGCTAGGTGGGCCTGGCTCACAGCAGGCTGCAAGGCAGGAGGAAAGTGCTATTCAATGGCACCAGCAAACTGACGATTCAAATCACAGCAACTATTACCAAAAATTTTAATTTTTAATTATTAGAATACTGTCACAACAAATATGATTGGTGTAAATATTTTTTAAGTAGGCCTGGCACACAGGCTTGGAAGGCTGTAGAAAAGTGCAATTCAAAGGCACGAGCAAACTGAGGGTTAAGATCATCAACAATAAAGATTTTTTTAATTTTAATTAGTAACTATACTGTGACAAAAAATTAGGATCGGTGTAAATAGTTGGCAAGACGGCCTGGCACAAAAGGATGGCAGGCAGGAGGGAGATGCAATTCAAGGACACTAGGAGACTGATTACTGACAGTCTAAACAGTGATGATTGACAATTTTTGCAATACTGTTAACAGAAATATGATTGCTGACAACAATTGGCTAGGTGGGCCTGGCTCACAGCAGGCTGCAAGGCAGGAGGAAAGTGCTATTCAATGGCACCAGCAAACTGAGGATTCAAATCACAGCAACTATTACCAAAAATTTAAATTTTTAATTATTAGAATACTGTCACAACAAATATGATTGGTGTAAATATTTTTTAAGTAGGCCTGGCACACAGGCTTGGAAGGCTGTAGAAAAGTGCAATTCAAAGGCACGAGCAAACTGAGGGTTAAGATCATCAACAATAAAGATTTTTTTAATTTTAATTAGTAACTATACTGTGACAAAAAATTAGGATCGGTGTAAATAGTTGGCAAGACGGCCTGGCACAAAAGGATGGCAGGCAGGAGGGAGATGCAATTCAAGGACACTAGGAGACTGATTACTGACAGTCTAAACAGTGATGATTGACAATTTTTGCAATACTGTTAACAGAAATATGATTGCTGACAACAATTGGCTAGGTGGGCCTGGCTCACAGCAGGCTGCAAGGCAGGAGGAAAGTGCTATTCAATGGCACCAGCAAACTGAGGATTCAAATCACAGCAACTATTACCAAAAATTTTAATTTTTAATTATTAGAATACTGTCACAACAAATATGATTGGTGTAAATATTTTTTAAGTAGGCCTGGCACACAGGCTTTGAAGGCTGTAGAAAAGTGCAATTCAAAGGCACGAGCAAACTGAGGGTTAAGATCAACACTAAAAATTTTTTTTATTTAAATTAATAACTATACTGTCTGACTGTGACAACAATTATGATTGGTGTAAATAGTTGGCTAGACGGCCTGGCACAAAAGGCTGGCAGTGGGAGGCAGGAGGTAAATGAAATTCAATGGCCCTAGGAGACTGAATATTTGCAGTCCAAAAAATTATGTTTTTTTTTTTTTTTTATTACTGTTACAAGAATTGTGATTGGTGCCACTAATTGGCTACTTGGGCCTGGCAGACAGGCTGGCAGATATGAGTCGTGGATGGTAGGTAGGGCAGTAATTTAACACATTATGCTGTGTAAGTGACAAAAACACAGGACTGATAGAAAATTAAGTTACATTACACTAGCAAAATATTTTAAAATTTTAGATTTTAATATTAAAATTATGTTAAGAAGTGCAATGCACATATGACTCTATGAGTGGTCGCACTGGCTGGCTGCTACGTAGGGCAGCAATTATAACAACAGTATGCTGTGTAAGTCAGATAGACAGTTAGACACAGGCCTGATAGAAAATACAATTAGATTACACTAGCATAATGATTTAAAGACTTTTTTTTGGAAATTTTAAGAAAAAGGTTAAGCACATACATATGAGTCGTGGCTGATAGCCTTGGAAGGGCAGCTATTAAAAACAGTAGGCTATGTATGTCGGATACACACACGCCTGATAGAAAATACTATTAGATTACACTAGAAAAATGATTGAAATTATTTTTTGTGGGGGGAAATTAAAAAAAGGTTAAACACATATGAGTCGTGGCTCATAGACTAGGGAGGGCAGCAAGTAAACACAGTAGGCTCTCTATGTCAGCAAAACACACAGGCCGGATAGAAAATTAGATTTGATTACACTAGCAAACAAATTTAAACTTTTTTTTTTTTATATTAAAATTAAGGTGAAAGAAAAATAGTTATGAGTGCTGGGTGACTGCCTGGCACAGACCAATTAACCAAAAGACTGAAAAAAAAAGAGGTATATTAATGCTGAGTGAGCCTGACAGACACAGGCATGATAGTAAATGTAATTAGATTACACTAGAAAAATATTTTTTTGTGTTTTTTTTTAAAATTAAAAATAATGTTATAAACGGATATTAACACTGCTGGCTGCTGGCTGGCACAGAGCAATGAACCAGAGTATATGCTGTGTGACACTGGCCTGATAGAAAATGAAAAAAAATTACACTAGAAAAATAATTATATTTTTGGGTTAGTTAAATTTAAAGTAATGTTGTTAGGGAGATATCAGTGGTGGCAGTAGTCACAGCATATGCTGTGAGCCTTAAACACACAGCTGAAAGCCAAGCAAATGCTAATAAAAAAAATAAATAAAAAAAAAAATAAACGGCACGAAATATAGCCCTAAAAAGGGCTTTTTGGGGTGCTGTGCTTGCAGCAGAGATGAGTGGAGTCCTTCTGGACTGTAAATACACTAGCCTAGCTATGTTTTTCCTATTAATGTCAGGAGCAAAAACATAACATGTCCTCTCATTAAAAAAGCAAGGTCGTTATGAGTCTAAAATGGCGGATTCCGAGTAGCTGGGAGTGTCTGTGAGGGAGTGTCTGATGTTGATTGGCTCTAATGTGTCAGGCGGCTGTGACATAAAGGGTCAAAGTTTCCACAATGATGACACATAGGGGCGGATCGAACATCGCCATGTGTTCGCCCACAAACGCGAACGCGAACAACCTATGTTCGCTGTGAACCGTTCGCGGGCGAACAGTTCGGGACATCACTACCCCCAAAGTCCCCACTACAATTCAAACCCCTAACCAGCCACAAAGCCTACCTCAAAGTCCCCACTACACTATTAACCCGCAAAGTCCCCACTACAATTCAAACCCTTAACCAGCCACAAAGCCTACCTCAAAGTCCCCACCTAAAACACCACAAAGTTCAAATACACTATTAACCACTAACTTGCCACAACCCCAGCCGAAAAATACCCCTCTACACTATTAACCCCTAAAACCCCACATAGCCCAACACAAAGTTCCAATACACTATTAACCACTAACTTGCCACAACCCCAGTTGAAAAATACCCCTCTACACTATTGACCCCTAAATAAATGCCACAACCATCATCACAAAATACCCACTAACGTCTAAACCCTTAACCAGATAACCTCCCTAACCTAAAAAAAAAAAACAAGCTAACATTACATAAAAATAAAAAAACAGTTAAGCCTATTTTAAAACTGAAAAAAACAACTACGCAAAAAGAAAAAACCTATACTAACACTAAACTATAGCAATATCCCTTTAATGTGCTTTTTGTAGGTCATTGCCCTAAAGTGATTGCAATCTCCTTCCCAAACAAACCATTCTGCAAGTAACACTGCACCATTCTACAAGTAACACCCCACCCCCCAAAGAAAGGCTATCTAAAAAAACTACTCTAAAAATTGCCCTGAAAAGGGCATATAGCTGGGTATTGCCCTTAGAAGGGCATTTAGCTTTTTTGCAGCCCCCCCAAAAAAACTAATGAAAAAACCCTATTCTAAAAAAAACACCCAAAAAATCCTATCACTAAACCCCAAAGATTGTACTCACCAAAGTTGAATCTGGCTCCTACATGACGGTGGCACTCCATCTTTATCCTGGCGGTGGTCCATCTTCATTCTGGTGGTGGTCTTCTATCTTCATCCATCTTCCTATCTTCCATTGCCAACATCCTCTTCATACGCTTAGCTGCCGCACATTGAATTTTCAATTCAAGGTACCCCCTTGGCTGATTTTCATTTTCAAATTCAATGAAAGCTTATTCTATTGGCTGAATTGAGTTTGAATTTGAACATCAGCCACTAAGAATGCAAGGGTACTACTATATAAAGGTACCTTGCATTCACAATTCTGTGTGCTGGGGTTACTGGGAGGAAGATAGAAGACTGTGGTCAGGATAAAGATGTACCACCGCTTGGATGAAGATGGAGCGCTGCTCAACTTTGGTCAGTACAATCTTTGGGGTTTAGTGATAGGATTTTTTTAAGTTATTTTTTTAAGAATATTTTTTTTTCTTTGGGCAGCAAAAGAGCTAAATGACCTTCTAAAGGCAATGCCGCACCAAATGCCTATTTCAAGGCACGTTTCAAGGCTAACTCTAGCGCCTATTCCAATTCATAAGAATTATATACATTTATGAGAGCTTTTGGCTTTAATATCCATTTTAATTCAATGATTATGGTAATGATGATAAAAGAGACATGATGACGATAGAGACATATATTTTAATGGTAGAAAAGAACCATAGACCCAGGTGTGAAATATTACCTAGTACAGCATTATACTTTTTTTGTATAATCATTTTTTTATTTAGTTTTACACATAACAATATGAAGGATACATAGCATACATGGCATTGCTTTAAGGTTCAATGTAAGTCTAGACACAGGCGAGGCTTTTATAAAGTCCTTTCCATTTTAAAGGGACATTGAACACTTTGAGATAATAATATAAAATGATAAATGATTTATAAATAATAAAGTCTGCTATATACTTTCATGATTTATTTTGTTCCCCTTTCAATAATAAAATTGTGAGTTTTTCAGTCCCTGTTAGAATTGGAAGTGCAGAGCACTGTTATATTCCACACAGTCATTGGCTGTAAACTCTATTGACCTATTTAAAACTGTCCCTAATTGGCCACAGCAGAGAAGATAACCTAAGTTACAACATGGTAGCTTCCATTGTTTTCTAGGCACTAAAACTTTACACTTATTTTGTCAATATTTAAACATCTAATTAAACTTTAAACAATACATCTGCATGTTTATTACCAGACTAATATTTTCTTTGAATGTATCATTTTATTTAGTATTTATGTAGTGTTTAATGTCCCTTTAAGTTGAGTGTCTAGAGTGTCCATATCTGATTTCCAGGTTTAAAGGGACAGTCTACACCAAGATTTTTCAAAGATAGATAATCCCTTTATTACCCATTCCCCTTTTTTTCATAACCAACACAGTTATATTAATATACATTTTACCTCTGTGATGACCTTGTATCTAAGCCTTTGCAGACTGCCTCCTTATCTAGGATCCTTTGACAGACATGCAGTGTAGTCAATCAGTGAAGATTTTCTAAATAACTCCACGGGAGTGAGCACAATGTCATCTATATGACACACATGAACTAACACAGTCTAACGGTGAAACATTTCAAAATGCTATGAGCTAAGAGGCGGTTTTCAACGGTTTAGAAATCAGTTTGAGCCTAGCTAGGTTTAGCTTTTCAAAAATACCTCCAAGGGAACAAAGCAAATTTGATGATAAAAGTAAATTGGAAAGTTGTTTAAAATTGCATGCCCTATCTGAATCATGAAAGTTTAGTTTTGACTTTACTGTCCCTTTAAGTAAAAAGTCCAATAAACCTTGTTGTCCTTTATTCTTGATTATACCATAATATGCCAGATTTATAGGGGTTCTTTAGTGAGTCCATCATATTCATTCTATGTAACAAAAATTAACAATAAACTTGGATAAACAATAAAACTTAAAATAACAAAAGAACATATGTAAACCCAAACAGAGATATGTGAGGCCGGAAGCTTCATGGTGGAAGCGTGTAGCAGCGCTCTGTTTGGGAGAGAGCGTGGAGCCTCTGAGAGAGCTACCGAGGAACAATCTGAAAGCTGACCTTTTTTTAGGCAACCTATGCCTGATACCCACGATTGAGGTGGGAATCTTGGGACTATGAGGAAGTCCAGATACAGCCGGTGGAGAGAGGCGTTAATTCTACGACCCAAGGGGATCTTGAACCGAATAGCAGCATACAAACAACAGAGAGCAATAAATAGAAGAAACAGAGGCCTGCACATCTACAAAGTCGTCGTGGCCACACATAACAAGGTACTACAAGTTGTCAGTAGATAACGGAGCACAAGGTGAGTGGAGGAACGAAGAGTGTGCGGAGAGAAACACCTAAGGCTGTAGAGATAATCTAATACTGATTGAAGTGCTGAACTGAGATCTGGGAATATCCGGGTAATGGTGGTGAGCTGCAGGAATAACGTGAACAAGCACGGTCAGATAGAACCACGGTGTTATATCTCTAAACTGCCAAAGACATATAGACTGTAATATGTACTGTGTCCCCTCTCCCAAAAAATAGTACCAGAAGAGTGTGACCTATTATTGACGTAACCTCTGTTCTGTTTCTTCCTCATTAAAAGACGGTATAATCTGACCCTATTTTGCTACACCCTTCAAATTGGATATTTTTAAGACATCCTCTAAAAACATATTGGTGTTAGACCAAGTACCGCAAAGTGGGTAAAGACTTGGTCGTATGGCAATAATAAGACAATATTGTTACTGGACATTCTAAGCAAAAAAAAAAAAAAGAAGATAAACATGATATGTGATGGATGTAATAGGAAATAACTTTGGTTCTGGAAGTACAATATACCAAAATGTCGCTATAATATTCTATGGCATACCTTAAAAGCTGTTTGTTGTGTGGCTAAAAAGATATTGTCAGAATAACAAAGCTATTTTAAATTTAGTTATATTGAATGAGAATATATCAGAGTGTAAACATTAATCTTTATTATTTCCCCATATAGATTATATGTTTTTATTTTCTGGTAAAATATTACAAATAACAAAGTTAAGATCCAACGTGTAAAATAAGGGGTAAATGATTTTCAAGCAGAACATAGCATGCGAAATTTCACAGCTATAAACTTTTTCTGTAAGGTTAACAGAGGCGCTCAGTGAAGCATTGTAAAGCAGGTATGCTAATTGTAAGTTGATTGGTATTTCATATTAGAGTGCTCTCATCTGCGTTTGTCCTCTCCCTGCTTAGGTTAGCTGATTTTTTGGCTGAAACAGTCTCAGTAATAAGCCAATATATATAGTGTAAAGTAAGGGGAATTAACAGAATATAGCATATATACATTTTGCACGTATATTGGCCTGTAAAATATAATAGAAGACTTTTGCCTGTAGACTTTTATATACAAAAATGGTATCTGTAAGGTTAATAGAGGCTGTTTAGTGAATAGTTGAAAGCAGCAAGCTAATTGCTAATCTAGTAATAGTCCAAGAGGTGGCACTAGAGTGCTTCAATTAAATGTTTATCCTTTTTTCTTTATGTTATCTGTTCCCTTGTCCTTGATAAAAGGATGGAGTGAAGTATAGTCAAGATATATTTTTTTTTTTTAAAAAAAGGGGAAAACATTCATGAAATGTTTTTTTGATTTAACACTAGAAGCACAACATACTAAAATGTCTTTATAATGTTTATGTGTATACCTTAAAAGCTGTTTTCCTTTTGTGATCAAAAAAGGCTGTCAAACAACAACATGTAAAACATGTAAAAATATATATCTATAAGTTATTTTTGTGAGGTTAACAGAGGCGCTTAATGAAATAAGGTAAAACAGAAAAGCTTATTGTAAATTTATTGGTATTGAATGAGATTAGATCAGTATAGCAGATTATAGACTACATAATTCTATATATATATAATTGGTCTTGGTAAGGTCAATAAAGGTTGTTCAGTGAAGGACCGAGTAAAGTATAGATAAGACAATTTGTGTACAATAAAGGAAAATAATCTGTTGTGTAATAAAGGGATTATACACATAGAAGCAACATAGGAAATTTAATCTTGAACTATTAGTAAGGTGAGGAATAATTTTAAAATACTATTACCTAAGAGGGACATCTGATTTAAGTTGATTATAAGGCATTGCCACTTTAACACTGCACAGTGTATGTTTTAAATTAACTTTCACTAGCCCAATAGGCAATATTCAAGTTTGATACATAACTCATACCTCCCTTTCCTCAACCCTCCGGGTCCTTTTTTTTTTTCTTCTTCCTCTCCTTCACACAAGCTCACACGTAAGGCTCACGTTCAAGTTTGAATCCGTAATCAATTATTATTTTTTAATCAAACACTTATGGAAAAGTTTGTCACAGTTAAAACCAGGTCATCGGCAATGCCGCCCAAAGGGAAAGATAAGAAAAACCCTAAAAGAAATAGTTTGGAAATAGCCAATGAAAGATTAATAGAGACAACCGATGCAATATATATGCCCTATAGAGTCTCAGGATCTGGTAAAACAGATCTCTGACATTATGCAACCACAATTTGAGCAAATTAAAAAAGAAATAATAGAACTAGCGTCTGAAGTAAAAAAATGTCAGTCCGACTCTCCGAAGCGGAAAATAGAATCTACGATATGGAGGATACAAGCTTGAGACATGAGACAGATTAAGGAACAGGGACATCAGATAGGCACACTTCAGAATAAAATTGAGGGATTAGAAGATCTCGCAAGATGCAACAATATAAGAATAATAGGTTTACCTGAATCCAAGGAATTTCAAGACTTAAAATAAAAATTTAAGAATTTAAGAATTTAAGATTAAAATTTTCTGCAAGTCAATTACCAAAAATATTAGGCATGCAAATACCCTTACAAGGTATACAAGTAGAAAGAGTGCATAGGGTAGGCAGCGAAAGAACATATCCAGATGGTAAAACACAAAACAGACCAGTCCTAGTTAAATATTTACATTTTCAGGATAAAGTCAATATAATGAGACACTATAAACAAAAAATGCCTGTAATAGTGGGTGATAATAACATAATACTCTTTCAGGATTTTTCAGTAGAGACATCAAAGAAAAGAAAGGAAATGATACCTTTCTGCACAAATTTAATTAAAATGGGCCTGAAAGCTACAATTATATATCCGGCAAAAATCAAAATATTCAGGGAACAAGGGAATGTCCTGCTTAATAATCCTGAAGAAGTAAAACAATTTTTGAAGTCAAATCATACTGAACAAGTAAGGGAAACTAGCTAAAAGGTATTAAGTAATTTTTGTAAGGGAATTTTTGTAAAAGTTTTAACAAGAAAATAGGTTTGAAGATTCAAGATAGGTCCAGCGCCCTCCAACCTAGGTTAGAGAGGGCACACCCTCCGAGGGTTCTAGATGAAACTAAAGATCTAGACAAGAAGTTGTTTTGTGCTATGCAGGAACTAGATGGGGGGCTTCCCCTCTGACTGGTAACTGGTTTTAGAAGTTTTTTTTTGGGGAGGCCCTCTTTTTTTTCCCTTTTCTCGCTCTCCTCCCACATCTCATTATGAAGATATAGTCGGGCATCTTTTTTAAATTAGATGTTATGTTTGTAGAGTGAACAGAAAGCATTTAAAATGAGTGAACAAATAAAATTTGCATCATGGAATGTAAGGGGGGTCACGTCACCATGGAAAAGGAAAAATATTCTTAAACAATTAAAAAAACAAGCTATAGATATAACAATGTTACAAGAAACACACCTCAAAGAACAAGAGATCATTAAACTCAAAACAGGGTGGGTGGGAGAGGTAGACGCAACACCATGTGTGGCAAGGAAAAAGGGAGTGGCACTACTATTTAATAAAGCTTTGGAATATAAAATTATAACAAAATAATTAGACACAGAAGGAAGATTTTTAATCCTGCAGATCAAAATAAATGAAAGAAATTTAATATTATGCAATGTCTATGGCCCCAATAAACTAAAAGTTTTTTGGAATGAAATTCAAGTCAAATTAATGAATTTTAGTATTGAGAATATAATCTTGGCAGGAGACCTAAATATGGTTATGTATCCGAAGCTAGATAGGCTAAAAACATCAGCAAATAGAAATGGTAAACAGGAAGCTAAAATCTTAAAGGAATTATGTAAAAATGTTAGACTTAAAGATATCTGGAGGATACAAAACCCAGATACACAATGCTTTACATGCTTATTACATAGCCATAAAACTATGTCCAGAATCAACACTTTTTTAATATCTGAAAATCTTCTGGGTACAGATATCCAGGCGGATATCAATGATATTATAATATCTGATCACGCCATCATCTCCCTTAAATTTCAGGTTGCCAAATTTAAGAGACCCTGCAAAATTCTTTTTCCCTACATATCTTTGTTCTAGTGTACAATTCAGGGAATGGATTAAAAGAAAATGGAAAGATTATTGCTATTTTAATAAAGAATATGAAAAGAAACATGAAATATTTTGGGAGGCGTTTAAAGCGGTTATTAGAGGGGAGGTAAAGCCATATTTAGTTAAAAATAAAAGAATTGCTAAACAGAAGGAGCTTCAATTAGCAGCACAAGTCCGAAAATTGCTATAATGCCTACTTAAGTGATACCTCTAGAGTCCTATGGAATAAATATATAAAAGTCAAAAAGATAAGGGAAATTTTTCTCAGTCAAAAATTAAGACAAGAAGAACTTAGAACAAGAGCGTTCTTCTACAGATACAGTGGAAGAGCAGGGAAATTTTTAGCAAACTTGGTTAAATTAAAGAAGAAAAAGCATGCTATAGAAGCAATTAAATGGGGAAATGGGAGAGTGACAAAAATGGAAGAAATAAATAGTAGTATACACGAGTATTTTAAAAAGATCTATACTGCTGATAATATTAACTATGAAGATAAATTAGAATTCTGGGACAAAATTAGATTATCGGTGATAGATAAAGAAAGATTAGAAGAATTAAACAAACCAGTAACGCAAGAAGAAATTAAAAAATCAATAGATAGGGGGCGGAGCCTGGCCACGCTTGCTGATGGCCGCACACTAGTTGAGCTCTGAAGCCTTAAAGCTCTTAAACAAGGTTTAGTTTGACCCACAGCTTATAAGAACCGTATAAACTTTATACTAAGCATCACTGAAGGTGGCGGCTACAGATTCTGACCCTTAAGACCCCTGGCTGTGGATCGGAGGAGGTCTGGGGTATTAGAAGTGCTAATATACCGCACTGGATCCTGAAGAGTGAGACCGCACTGGTGAATAGGTTAGGGGATACCTGACTGACCTGGAGGACTGGCTTAGTTCTATACCACTTGGTCGCTCTGCGTGGATTTTCAAGTACCTGCAGGGAAGCGACTTGGATAACGGAAAATTGGGGCCTTACCTAAATTGGGACGCAGCTCCTGACTGAGCAGACCGGCGCAAAACCGCTACAACGATCTCAGCCGTATCAGAGTGGGACCTGTGCACTGCAGCTCTGGTGAGTGAGTTATACTTTTGGGCTACTTCTGGTGCACTGATTGCCCTTTGAGACTGCTGTATTCTATATTGAGCGGGGAGACCTAAGCCACTTGCGTGGCAGTAGCCGGGTATCACATACCGGTTGGTGGCATTCATAGAAATACCTTACAATAAAAGAGGGCACACAGACTTTTTGTTACTGGCCATATCAAGCTGGTTTGTGAGGGGACTGCTCAACTGCGATTTGGCACTGAATTGTAACGGCACACGCATACAACATCACATATTGAGACAGAACCTCCCATACATAATAAAATAATACTGCTGCTGTAACTATTAAGGGGGCAAGGGTAGAAGTTGTCCCTAAGCCTCTTATCACTCCAGATCTGGGAATGGCTAGTAGACAATGCCCAAAGCCCCCTAAAGGCTCCCAGTCTTCTAATATGGAACACTATCTGATCCCCTCTGAGGCGGCCCCGTGCGCAAGCAAGGAAGCGCCTGAAAGTAGTAGACAGACAGCTATCGTACAGACATGGAGTTCAGAACCTGTACAGTCCAGCTATGTCACTAAAGAAGATATCAAGCACTTATCATCTAAAAATGATATAAAAGAAGCCATGGTTGATGTTAAGCTTATGCTTGGTGAACTAAAAAAGGATATCATGGTGGTGGACCGCAGAGTAGCGCAGGTAGAAGAAACGCAAGAAGTCATGCGCTCAGACCTACAGCAACAGGCTAGCTGCATACAATCACAAGAAGCTACAGTGCAGTCCCTGACTGACAGAATCGAAGATCTGGAGAATAGGAGCAGGCGGAATAACCTGCGGCTCCGTGGAGTGCCTGAAGCTGTGAGCCCGCCTGAAATAAATCAATACATCCAAGAATTCTTTAAATTCCTTAGAAATGCACCAGATGCGGCGGAGATTCAGGTTGAAAGAGCTCACCGGGCGCTACGACCCAGACCTCCAGCCAGAGCACCCCCCAGGGACATTATCATAAAACTTTTGTCGTACAAGGACAAAGAGGATAATTCTTAGACATGCTAGGAACAAACATCCCCTGCAATTTGAGGGGGCGGACATACAGGTTTTCACTGACTTGTGCCCGGCCACTCTCCAGAAGCGGCGAGACCTTCGCTACATAACCTCAAGGCTAAAAGAGCAACAGATCCTATACAGGTGGGGGTTCCCCACATGCCTAATAGCTTCTAAAAATGGCACGTCTGCCATCTTCAGAACACCTACAGACCTCCCCGCATTCAGTCAGGCTCTGGGCATTCAGATCAACCCCCCAAATATAGTGGCAGCTGCAGGTCAGCCTAGGCCTGAGGTGGAGCGGGAGGGGGAGTGATCTCAACCAGCTCAAACCAAGGACTGCTTGTTATTTCATGATTGGGGGCCCCCTGCTAAACCTGAGGAACTCATATTTAACATTCATATGTTGTTATGTTTATTTGTGCAATGTTTTAGTTTAGATAATTTACTGTTTGCCTTTTCTGAGGAAGTTATTACCTGTTTTTTGACATGTTTTCTCCCATCGGTATTAATGAACAGATCTAAGAGAACAGAATATACAGGAGAGGCCCTACAGCCTACTAGAGTACAGGTAGAACTATTTGCTTATCTGTAATCGCTTAGATTAATTTGTTTATATGCCAACTGTTTTATATATCAAGTGCAAGACTGTCAGATGATTAAATACATTACTTTAACAGCAGGATGCCCCTAAAGAATATGGTTCTAGCCATTGACTAGATTTGTCATAACACTATAACAAATACCAAATGTATGGTCTCACATAACCTGGTCTATTTATCCTCAGCTCTCTTTTGTGGAGACGCGGAGGGAATGGTTGATGGCTGGGGGACATATGAGGATTACTAAGACATTATGATTCGCATGTCTATGTATTAATATGCTACTAAGGACTGTTATCCTCTTTTGGCACAAATGGGAATAGGATGCTAGGGTATAAGTTGCCTTAAAGGCTCAGGGGGACAAGGAATAATTTGCTTATTTGCTTTTTAGGCTCTATGCCTTTTTGCAACACATTGCAACTTAATAATTCACTGGGATAAGGGCTTCCTATCTGTTAATTGTTTCTCGGGTGGGCGGGGGGATTGCATTGGGTCTTTGTGGTTTAAGTACATGTATGTTCGGTTCTAATATTTACATTCTAATGTATTTTTTGGGTCTTTCTAACCTACAAAGTTTATTTTTCTGTTGATACTGTATTTGTAAGAGTGATGAGGTTACTACCTCAAGTTGAGTAATACTTTTAGTTTCTCCTTGGCTTGGAAACTATTCTCTCCATCTTTATATCTAGCCTTCCTATTCTTCTTGGGAAAGGTAATCCCCCTTTTCTTAATCTTGGTCTGCAATAGGCTTCCAACCTCCCTTTTTCTCTCTCTCTTTCATCTTTTAAATTGTCTCTACACTACACCTATCACTTCCCTATTTGTGACAATAATCTCTACTATCACAACTGAATACTCTGCTTGGTAATCTTTCCTTTACCCTTCCTTTCCCCCCCCCCCCTTTTTTTTTTTTTTGAGCGCACATAACCAATAGTTTACAAATGGCTAAACCACAGATACAGGTTAGGCGACACCTTATTGAACTTGTTACCATAAATGTCAAGGGCTTTAATAGCCCAGGAAAAAGGTCCATAGTTACCCGTGATCTACACAGGATGGGTGGTGACATAGTGTTTATCCAGGAGATGCATTTCTCCAAATTAAGAGAGCCGAAATGGTTTAACAGACAGTTTCCAGTAGCTTATTTTGCCTCAGGTGTATCAAAAAAGAATGGAGTGGGA
This sequence comes from Bombina bombina, assembly GCF_027579735.1. Classification (NCBI taxonomy): domain Eukaryota; kingdom Metazoa; phylum Chordata; class Amphibia; order Anura; family Bombinatoridae; genus Bombina; species Bombina bombina. Next base: position 616,108,229 of record NC_069505.1, on the reverse strand, counting down.
ATACAATTCCGTCCCACAGTACCTTTTCAGATAGACCAAACACTGAGGGACCCAGATGGTAGATACCTAATTTTGACCGGTACATTATACGGCAGACCCCTGACCATGGCCAATCTTTATCTCCCGAACAGAGCTCAGGATCTGTTCTTTAAAAAAGTTATGCTTAAGATCTTGGAGGCACAAAAAGGCACTCTTTTCTTAGGTGGGGATTTTAATGTGTCATTGGATCCGGTTATGGATATTTCCGATGGCCTCTCCTGCGCTCCCCGCAAAGTAATTAAACATCTTACTAGATCTCTCACAGACCTCGTTGTACACAACATTTGGCAAACTTTCCATCCTTTAACTAAAAACTTTACATTTTATTCACATCCTCATAGGAAATATATACGAGGATAGATTATCTATTTGCGGATTCCGCGGGATTGGCAGTCACAACTGGTAGTAATATTAACACGATTACGTGGTCGGATCATGCTCCGGTTAGATGTACAATTGACTGGCCTGACTCTCCAATAACACCCTATATCTGGAGATTGGATGAATTTCTCTTGAATGACCAGCTTCTGATACAAGAATTGCATGCTCGCCTAGAGGAGTACTTTCGTTTAAACACAGATGAGCTAGTAGACAGTTTCACTGTCTGGGAAGCTCATAAATGTGTGCTTAGGGGTATCTTGATGAGGCACTGTGCTAAGATGCGCAGAACTAAAAGAGAACTATATGCAACCTTGCTAGCACGGGTGACTCAGAAAGAGGCAGCGCACAAGAATTGCCCTGATGATCATGGGCTACAGGAGGAATTGGCTGAGGCTAGGTCGGCCTTGCTGAGGCATTTGCAGGATGAGCAACATAAAAAAGCGCTTATTCTGCGGCAAAAGTACTTCGAATATGGTAACAAAGCGGGGAGGCTCCTGGCTCGCGCATTGGCGCGAAAGAGGTTAAACTCCTATGTTTTCGAGCTAGTCGATGACCGTGGGGAAGTGCATAAAGACGGGCAGTCAATTGCTAACACCTTTGGGAGATTTTATGAATCTCTCTACAATATTCACTCGAGTGACGTGGAACGGGGAGAACATCGCAATGACCAGATCCCTGTGCAAGGGGTCTTGGATTACCTGGAAGAGATAGATATGCCGCAATTATCAGCAGAAGCAGATGAACAATTAGATGCTCCTTTTGGAGCAGAGGAGATCATGGAGGCCATTAAAAGCCTTCAGGTTGGTAAAAGCCCTGGCCCCGATGGTATCGGGGCTCGTTACTACAAAATCTTCGCGGACATGTTGGTGCCTCACTTACTCTATCTGTTTAATCGGCTCGCTAGTGACCCGGTTCTGCCCCACTCGATGCTAGAGGCTTTTATATCAGTTATTCCTAAACCCGACAAACCGGTAACCCAGCCAAGCAGTTATAGACCAATTTCTCTTCTTAACGTGGACGTTAAGATATTGGCGAAAGTCATAGCGAATCGCCTCAAGAAACACCTCCCTCAATTGATATCAACAGATCAAGCAGGATTTATTCCCGCGAGAGAGGCACGAGACAACACCCTCCGGGTTCTCCAACTGATCTCTGCTGCGCATGCCAATTCCGCGCCGTTGGTCCTTGTATCGACGGATGCGGAAAAGGTTTTTGACCGGGTTAATTGGTCTTTTATGCGTCACACCTTGTTGAAAGTGGGTCTTGGTCCGCGTTTTATCAATGGGGTGTTCTCTTTGTACTCGGATCCAAGTGCACGTGTCAGGGTGAATGGTATGCTGTCTGCACCCTTTTCTATTTCCAATGGGACGAGGCAGGGGTGCCCGCTTTCTCCTCTGCTATTCGCCCAGGTACTGGAGGCCTTGGCGTGTAGGATAAGGTCTAACACTGCTATTCGCGGACTGCGGGTTGGTGAAACAGAACATAAATTAATCATGTACGCGGACGACGTGTTGATGACCCTGGCAGACAATGGTGCCTCCTTGCAGGCGGCTTTGGCGGAATTTGAAGCATATGGGCGGGTCTCAGATTTCTTGCTCAATCTTTCGAAATCAGAAATTCTGAACATTTCTATGCCACACGAAGCCTTTGAAACACAAAACTACGGTTGCCCATTGAAAATTGCTGCAAAGCAATTGAAATATCTTGGCATTTGGCTTGCCTCTTCACTGGGGGAGATAGTGAATACCAATTACAAAAATATCAGAGATATGATTGCAGGGGATCTAAAGTCATGGAAAAACAAATCCATCTCATGGATGGGGAGAATAAATGTAGCAAAAATGAATGTGCTACCTAGAATGCTATACATTATGCAGACGATCCCACTAGCGTCAGCCGAGCACTGGATACACCAGGTGCAAATGTTAATAGAATCTTATATCTGGAACGACCTGAAACCTAGGATAAGCAAAAAAACAATGTACCTTCCTAGAGATGGAGGGGGAACAGGGGTGCCATTGCTTGTTGAATACCATAGAGCAATGATCCTCCAGCGAATTGTTGAATGGTGTCATGGCTCATGGGATAAAGCCTGGATTGGATTGGATAGGGAGATCCTCCGAAGAGGCAATGTCGGCTCCTTGGCGTGGATAAGTACTGAGCGTCGCCCAAAATGCATCTCACACTATCCTCTGTTAGAGGATGTGTTCCATGTCTGGGATAAGCTTATTAAAACCAAGAGCTATATCTCCTCGGCGGCTGCCCCGGTTACTCCTATATGGGATAATGGAATAGCAAACGTAAGGTATTCCTCGGGGTCCTCCTATTCTCTTTCCGAGGTAACCATTTCCAATGTAACTGATCAAACCAGACTTAAGCCACAGGCGGAGCTAGCTGCTTGGAATCCTGCGATGTTCTCTTCATGGTTTAGGGTGGCACAGTTGACACACTTCTTCAAGAATGCGCGAAATAGAGATCATCTGACTAGGCAGAAAACCCCATTCGAGGAACTCTGTACCTCATCAACCACTCCGCGTCACCTGGTCTCCTTACTATACACACTGCTATTAGAGGGAGATGGAGAGGCTAGGCCTACTTATGTGGCTGCTTGGCATAGAGAGCTGGGAGTCGAGCTTGATGCGCAGGCCTGACGGTCTATTTTCAACAAAGCGAAAAAAGCATCTGTTTCACTAAGGCTCCAGGAAATGCATTTTAAGTTCCTAAGTAGGTGGTATATGACGCCACAGAGGTTGCGGAGGATATATCATCATCCTGGCGGGGAGTGCTGGAGGGGCTGTGGAGAGGAGGGTGCGCTGTTGCACCTGTGGTGGCAGTGCCCTCTCATACAACCCTTTTGGGAGGGGGTGTTTGGTGAAGCTAGCAGGCTTTTGAAAATGATTATACCCCCCAATCCCAAATACCTTATCTACCACGAAATACCAAGGATCATTGAGGAACCGAAACGAAACCTGTTCCTCCTGCTTTTGAATTGTGCAAAGAGTCTCATCCCGAGGCATTGGAAATCCCCACAGGGGCCGACTCTTGGAGAGTGGAGGGCTGGGGTCGGGGATCTGCTGAGTTTGGAAAGATACCATTACATGAGGTCTGGTAAAACGGAAACGCATGAATATATGCTACTACTATGGGAAGGCAAAGACATATAAAAGCTGACAATAGTAGAGGAGTTGGTCTTGATTTGATGTGATCTGGGGTGTGTGCTGACTCGGATGTGTTTTTTTTTTTTTTTTCTCTCCTCCTCCTTTTCTGTTCCCCTGGCTGCTTATTCTCTTGTTCCTCCCTCCCCTTTTCTTCTTTTTCCCTCATGAAATGCACTACTGCGTAAGGCGCGTGAACATTTCATTAAATATACTTGTGGTACTGAGTTATGGGAAACAGTGGTTCAATAATACCTTAATTAAAGTATGCCACAAGCAAAGCAAGGTTTGACCTGGGTAAGCAAAATTTTATTATCCCCAGCGTTTGATTTTTGTCACTAAGGTTCTAACTGATAATATATGTAAAGAAATGTGAGATGTAACCTTACCTTTTTATTGTATCTCCTTTATGTTGTAAATTTACAAATGTTCACGAAATAAAGCTTGTTTAAAAAAAAAAAAAGCAATACATAGAACAGCAACAAATAAATCACCAGGCCCTGACCAGTTACCAATAGAATTATATAAATTAATAAGTGAATAAATATCCCCCACATTGGAAAGACTTTTAAACACAATATTTATAAAAAATGAAATGCACTCTAAATGTTTTACAGCATCATTAATTTCATTAGTTCTTAAAAAAGAGAAGGATCCTGAAGAGATGGGATCATACAGACCCATCTCATTATTAAATAATGACTATAAAATATTTATGAGTGTTAATGCACAGAGATTGAAGAAAGTGATGGGGTCTTTAATACATAGAAATCAAGTGGGCTTCATGCCAAATAGGAGTTCAACAACCAACCTGAGGAAGCTACAATTAGTAATCGATTACTATTGGAACCAAACTAAAAAGAAAGCTAATAGAAAACAAGCAGGGTATTTTTTAATTATGTTGTCTCAAACTTTAAAAGTTTCAGAGATAATGGGGTTAATATTTTTATGGGATTGTTTGTTTTGTGGTCTCTCCATTCAACATAGAGAGCCCAGTTGGGAGAGTCCCACAATTCATATTCTAATTGTACCCATTGTTTGTGGTGATGTTCTTCATGGGAACACCTGTCAACTATTCTGGAGAGGTAAATTGCATTCCTATATTCTTGGAGATTTGGTACTCCTAGTCCCCCCTGGTCAGGTTGCCTATAAAGAGTCAATTTCGATATTTTCGGTGGTTTTAGCTTCCATATATATGAACTGAGGAGGGATTTTAGTTTGGGTATAATGAGGTTAGGGAGAGGGATTGGATTCGTTTGCAAGATATAAAGAATTTTTGGTAATAATGTCATTTTTGCTGCCCCAATTCTTCCCATCCAAGATGAATGTTTAGGCAGTCATTGTGAGGTGTTTGCTGATATTATATATATATATATATATATATATATATATATATTTGTAATAAGTGAATCATAATTTAATTTGACTAATTCTGATAAGACTGGGGTTAAGTGAGTTCCCAAGTATTGTAATGATCTGGAGTTAAAAGTGAAAGGGGCAATGTATTTTATGTTTGCTAATTCCTTTGGTAGTATATGTATTGGGAGTATCTCTGATTTCCCAAAATTGATTGAAAAATTAGAGACAGTGGCGGAACTTCCAGGGTCGCAAAGGTCCGCCACTTGGGAGGGGTCCAGCAGGTGCTACCAGGCCCCGGGGATATGCACTGCTGGAAAAGCCCAGGATGTGAGGAGGGCTCAGAACGGTAGCAGGAGGGTCCCCGAATCAGGAAGCAATGACCCAATGTATGAAGAAATCAGTGCCGGGGAAGCATAGAGGCAGAGGCAGTTTCAGCATGAAAACAATGTGTGTAGTTTTTTTTTTTTTTGTTCCCAGCATAGGTAATTGTTGTTGCCTTTCTTCTTCCACTGCTGTACTTTCTAAGCAGCTTAGACAAATCTGCACGGTCTGTAACTGCATTCCGACTGTCACTTCCCTTCCCTCTCCCTTCTCTCTTCCCGAGCTTGGTGCTGATCAGCCTCTCACTTCAGCCAGAGCACAGCACAGCTTAGTCTGATTCTCCAGCCATATTGCAATTATTAATGGTAAGAGAGGGGCAAGGGGCAGCTTATTGCTAATGGAATCTGTTTATTTGATGTGCTCCAAGCATTCCTCACTCATAGCAGTTTTTTTTTCTTCTAATTCTTCCCATGTTAGTGTTCATTGTATTGGAGATGAATGAGGCCTGTATTAGTATATTTTTGTTTTTATTTCTGTTTTTAACACAGTATATATTGTAAATCCAACTTCCTGTTTCATACAGGAAATTGGATAGCATCACCTCTGTATATAAACCGGCTTGTGAACACAGCAACTATACTCAATTATTTGCTTTTACTGATTTTATTCTGCTCTTGAGAAAGACTTGTTAAAAGTTGAAATGCATTGAGCCAATAAATACATCTTTTTATCATAGTTGGAAGACTGTTGATATTCTTCTCTGCTGTGACAAGCCGGATTCTCCTTTATATGGAGTAAGTTACTACTTTGTTTTTTCTTTATGCACTGGACAACTTTTGGTCAATTTGAGTCTTTATTCACTTACAGACCTACAAACCAGCTCAGGATATATCCTGAATATCTTATATTTGCTCTGGGGACTTCCATTGCCTAGAAATACATCACACCGCAGCTGAACTCCTACATTATATGGAGTGAGTATACTGCACTTATATTCATTGGTTTTTTACATACACCTCAAGCCCTTTTTCTCTTCATCATTTAGAGAAATATTATTCCACAGACCAGCGCCATCTACTTTTCCATTGCCATCTGTATTAGTATATGCATGCAGCATAAGGATTGACTTTCTCTTTTTACAGAAATAGGTTATTTCTATGCCACAACTTGTTTGTGTACTTGCCCCCTGGGCCAGCATTTGACAGTCCTCCCCTGATGCCCAGTCCAGTTTAACATATAGTTTATTGATTTTTAGTAACAAATATAGGACAACATTTATTTTACAATATGTACATGTAATTTACATAAATAAAATGGAGCTTGTACTAAAACAGCAACTTCAGCAAGCTGTATTGCTTAGACCTAGTGAAATATTAGTATTGACTAGTGATGTCGCGAACAGTTCGCCGACGAATAGTTCCCGGCGAACATAGCATGTTTGCGTTTGCCGCGGCGGGCTAACATATGCGATGTTCGATCCACCCCCTATTCGTCATCATTGAGTAATACTTTGACCCTGTACCTCACAGTCAGAAGACACATTCCAGCCAATCAGCAGCAGACACTCCCTCCCAGACCCTCCTGGACAGCATCCGTTTTAGATTCATTTGGAAGCTGCATTCTTAGTGAGAGGAGGGACAGTGTAGCTGCTGCTGATTTAATAGGGAAATTGATAGCTAGGCTAGTGTATTCAGTGTCCACTACAGTCCTGAAGGACTCATCTGATCTCTGCTGTAAGGACAGCACCCCAAAAAGCCCTTTTTAGGGCTAGAACATCAGTCTGCTGTTTTGTTTTTTTTCCTGTGTAATCTAATTGCCGTTGCCTGCCTGCCAGTGTGTGTGTCAGACTCACAGCGTATACTGTGCCCACTTGCCCAGTGCCACCATTCATATCTGGTGTAACAGTAGTGAAGATTTAAAAAAAACAACACTTTTTTGACTGTGTTAAATAATAGCAGTCAGTTTCCTTCACACGTGTGCGTTTCAGTGCCTGCCTGCCAGGGCACAGTGTCACCCCAGTGCAACTCATATCTGGAGTAACAGTAGTGTAGATTTAAAAAAAAACAACACTTTTTTGACTGTGTTAAATAATAGCAGTCAGTTTCCTTCACACGTGTGCGTTTCAGTGCCTGCCTGCCTGCCAGGGCACAGTGTCACCCCAATGCAACTCATATCTGGTGTAACAGTAGTGTAGATTTAAAAAAACAACACTTTTTTGACTGTGTTAAATAATAGCAGTCAGTTTCCTTCACACGTGTGCGTTTCAGGACCTGCCTGCCAGGGCACAGTGTCACCCCAGTGCAACTCATATCTGGTGTAACAGTAGTGTAGATTTAAAAAAAACAACACTTTTTTGACTGTGTTAAATAATAGCAGTCAGTTTACTTCACACGTGTGCGTTTCAGTGCCTGCCTGCCGGCCAGGGCTCAGTGTCACCCCAGTGCAACTCATATCTGGTGTAACAGTAGTGTAGATTTAAAAAAACAACACTTTTTTGACCGTGTTAAATAATAGCAGTCAGTTTCCTTCACACGTGTGCATTTAAGTGCCTGCCTGCCAGGGCACAGTGTCACCCCAATGCAACTCATATCTGGTGTAACAGTAGTGTAGATTTAAAAAAACAACACTTTTTGACTGTGTTAAATAATAGCAGTCAGTTTCCTTCACACGTGTGCGTTTCAGGACCTGCCTGCCAGGGCACAGTGTCACCTCAGTGCAACTCATATCTGGTGTAACAGTAGTGTAGATTTAAAAAAAAAACAACACTTTTTTGACTGTGTTAAATAATAGCAGTCAGTTTCCTTCACACGTGTGCGTTTCAGTGCCTGCCTGCCAGGGCTCAGTGTCACCCCAGTGCAACTCATATCTGGTGTAACAGTAGTGTAGATTAGTGATGTTGCGAACCTAAAAATTTCGGTTCGCAAACAGCGAACGCGAACTTCGCCAAAAATTTGCGAACCGGCGAACCGGGCGAACTCCCATTGACTTCAATCGGCAGGCAAATTTTTAAACCCACAGGGACTCTTTCTGGCCACAATAGTGATGGAAAAGTTCTTTCAAGGGGACTAACACCTGGACTGTGGCATGCCGGAGGGGGATCCATGGCAAAACTCCCATGGAAAATGTTTTAAAAAAAACAACACTTTTTTGACTGTGTTAAATAATAGCAGTCAGTTTACTTCACACGTGTGCGTTTCAGTGCCTGCCTGCCGGCCAGGGCTCAGTGTCACCCCAGTGCAACTCATATCTGGTGTAACAGTAGTGTAGATTTAAAAAAACAACACTTTTTTGACTGTGTTAAATAATAGCAGTCAGTTTCCTTCACACGTGTGCATTTAAGTGCCTGCCTGCCAGGGCACAGTGTCACCCCAATGCAACTCATATCTGGTGTAACAGTAGTGTAGATTTAAAAAAACAACACTTTTTGACTGTGTTAAATAATAGCAGTCAGTTTCCTTCACACGTGTGCGTTTCAGTGCCTGCCTGCCGGCCAGGGCTCAGTGTCACCCCAGTGCAACTCATATCTGGTGTAACAGTAGTGTAGATTTAAAAAAACAACACTTTTTTGACTGTGTTAAATAATAGCAGTCAGTTTCCTTCACAGGTGTGCGTTTCAGTGCCTGCCTGCCTGCCTGCCAGGGCACAGTGTCACCCCAGTGCAACTCATATCTGGTGTAACAGTAGTGTAGATTTAAAAAAAACAACACTTTTTGGACTGTGTTAAATAGCAGTCAGTTTCCTTCACACGTGTGCGTTTCAGTGCCTGCCTGCCAGAGCACAGTGTCACCCCAGTGCAACTCATATCTGGTGTAACAGTAGTGTAGATTTAAAAAAACAACACTTTTTGGACTGTGTTAAATAATAGCAGTCAGTTTCCTTCACACGTGTGCGTTTCAGTGCCTGCCTGCCAGGGCTCAGTGTCACCCCAGTGCAACTCATATCTGGTGTAACAGTAGTGTAGATTAGTGATGTTGCGAACCTAAAAATTTCGGTTCGCAAACAGCGAACGCGAACTTCGCCAAAAATTTGCGAACCGGCGAACCGGGCGAACTCCCATTGACTTCAATCGGCAGGCAAATTTTTAAACCCACAGGGACTCTTTCTGGCCACAATAGTGATGGAAAAGTTCTTTCAAGGGGACTAACACCTGGACTGTGGCATGCCGGAGGGGGATCCATGGCAAAACTCCCATGGAAAATTACATAGTTGATGCAGAGTCTGGTTTTAAGCCACAAAGGGCATAAATCACCTACCATTCCTAAATTGTTTGGAATAACGTGCTTTAAAACATCAGGTATGATGTTGTATTGATCAGGTAGTGTAAGGGTTACGCCCGCTTCACAGTGACAGACCAAACTCCCCGTTTAAAGGGACAGACTACACCAGAATTTTTATTGTTTTAAAAGATAGATAATCCCTTTATTACCCATTTCCCAGTTTTGCATAACTAACACATTTATAATAATATACTTTTAACCTCTGTGATTATCTTGTATCTAAACCTCTGCAAACTGCCCCTTTTTTCAGTTCTTTTGACAGACTTGCAGTCTAGCCAATCAGTGCCTGCTCCCAGATAACTTCTTGTGCATGAGCACAGTGTTATCTATATGAAATACGTGAACTAACACCCTCTAGTGGTGAAAAACTGTTAAAATGCAATCTGAAAGAGGTGGGCTTCAAGGTCTAAGAAATTAGCATATGAACCTCCTAGGTTAAGCTTTCAACTAAGAATACCAAAAGAACAAAGCAAAATTGGTGATAAAAGTAAATTGGAAAATTGTTTAAAATTACATGCTCTATCTGAATCATGAAAGTTTATTTTGGCCTAGACTGTCCCTTTAACGCACCACAAACAACAGCAAACAGTCCATTTGCACAACCGCAAACTCCCCATTTGCACAAGGTTGGATACCAAGCTAGACATGTCCCGTTCCTTGTCCTCACTGATGTCATTGAAGGTCTCTTCCTCCACCCAGCCACGTACAACACCAAGGGTCCCCGAAAGGTGACAACAAGCCCCCTGGGACGCCTGCTGTGTTTGTTCTTCCACCTCCTCAAAGCCACCTACCTCCTCTGACTCCTCTTCTTCAGACTCCTCTCTCTGCGTTGCCTCTCTCTGCATTATTATAAGGTGTGTTAAGTAGTACTATTCCTATCAGTTTAATCCCTGTTACATCCCCTATCAGGGGACGTGTATATGGCATGGATTTTAGGAACCGGGAGATGGAAAAAGATGCTTGGTCGGTCCTCCTACTTCAAATTTGCGCGTGCAATCTAATGTGCCACCAGATAGGAGTGGTGTGTTAAGTAGTACTATTCCTATCAGTTTAATCCCTTTTATGTGCTTTTTTTATTGGTTTGGTTTTTGAAGCCACAGTGCTGCACCAGAGGCCAGAAAAATTAGGCATGTACACATGCCTGAAAAATTAGGTATTGTTTAATACCTGTAGCTGCGGCCAGAAAAATTGATGTTTGTTTCCCAGGCAGAAAGTGCCCTAAAACATTGCGTCTTGAACCCTAGTTGGTGGCGGATAAGTCACGCAAGTCATCCGGCATTCGAAGATAAAATACAGCACCGTGTGGACCATTTTTAGCCCAAGGCAGCTCATCTCAGAGTCATCAGGCCTTTTTTACTCAAATGTATTGCCCAATGTCAGTCCCTTCGGGATCCATCACTCATTCATCTTAATAAAGGTGAGGTAATCTAGACTTTTTTGACCTAGGCGACTTCTCTTCTCAGTCACAATACCTCCTGCTGCACTGAAGGTCCTTTCTGACAGGACACTTGAAGCGGGGCAGGCCAGAAGTTCTATTGCAAATTGGGATAGCTCAAGCCACAGGTCAAGCCTGCACATCCAGTAGTCAAGGGGTTCATCGCTACTCTGAGTGTCGAGATCTGCAGTTAAGGCGAGGTAGTCTGCTACCTGTCGGTCGAGTCGTTCTCTGAGGGTGGACCCCGAAGGGCTGTGGCGATGCATAGGAGTTAAAAAGCTCTGCATGTCCTCCATCAACAACACGACTGTAAAGTGTCCTGTCCTTGATGGCGTGGTCATGGGAGTCATAGGATTACTTTCACCTCTTCCCCTGTTAGATTCCCATTGTGCTGTGACATCACCCTTATAAGCTGTGTAAAGCATACTTTTTAATTTAGTTTGGAACTGCTGCATCCTTTCCGACCTGCGGTAATTTGGTAACATTTCAGGCACTTTATGCTTATACCGGGGGACTAGTAGCGTGGACACCCAGTACAGGTCATTCTCCTTCAGCTTTTTTATACGAGGGTCACTCAACAGGCACAACAGCATGAAAGACCCCATTTACACAAGGTTGGATGCCGAGCTACTCATGTCCCGTTCCTTGTCCTCAGTGATCTCACTGAAGGTATCTTCTTCCCCCCAGCCACGTACAACACCACGGGTACCAGATAGGTGACAACGAGCACCCTGGGATGCCTGTTGTGGTTGGTCTTCCTCCTCCTCCTCCTCAAAGCCACATTCCTCCTCTGACTCCTCTTCCTCACAATCCTCTTCCAGCGTTGCCGCAGGTCCAGCAAGCGATGCTGATAAGGCTGTTTCTGGTAGTGATGGTGACCACAAATCTTCCTCTTCACGCTCATCTATGGCCTGATCCAGCACTCTTCGCAGGGCACGCTCCAGGAAGAAAACAAATGGTATGATGTCGCTGATGGTGCCTTCGGTTCGACTGACTAGGTTTGTCACCTCCTCAAAAGGACGCATGAGTCTACAGGCATTGCGCATGATTGCCCAGTAACGTGGCAAAAAAATTCCCAGCTCTGCAGAGGCTGTCCTAGCACCCCGGTCATACAAATACTCGTTAACGGCTTTTTCTTGTTTTAGCAGGCGGTCGAACATTAGGAGTGTTGAATTCCAATGTGTCGGGCTGTCGCAAATCAAGCGCCTCACTAGCATGTTGTTTTGCCGCTGGATATCGGAAAAGTGCGCCATGGCCGTGTAGGAACGCCTCAAATGGCCACACACCTTCCTGGCCTGCTTCAGGATGTCCTGTAAGCCTGGGTACTTATGCACAAAGCGTTGTACGATCAGATTACACACATGTGCCATGCACGGCACATGAGTCAACTTGCCCAATTTCAATGCCGCCACCAAATTACTTCCGTTGTCAGAAACCACTTTGCCGATCTCCAGTTGGTGCGGAGTCAGCCACTGATCCACCTGTGTGTTCAGGGTGGACAGGAGTGCTGTTCCCGTGTGACTCTCTGCTTTCAGGCAAGTCAACCCCAAGATGGCGTGACACTGCCGTATCCGGGATGTGGAATAGTACCTGCGGAGCTGGGGGGGTGCCGTTGATGTGGAGCAAGACGCAGCAGCAGAAGAGGACTCAGCCGAGGAAGAGGTTATGGAAGAGGATGGAGTAGGAGGAGTAGAGGAGGTGGCAGCAGACCTGCCTGCAAGTCGCGGCAGTGTCACCAACTCCTCTGCAGAGCCACGCATTCCATGCTTGGCAGCCGTCAGCAGGTTTACCCAATGCGCAGTGTAGGTGATATACCTGCCCTGACCATGCTTTGCAGACCAGCTATCCATGGTCAGATGGACCCTTGCCCCAACACTGTGTGCCAGACATGCCATTACTTCCTTTCGCACAATCGAGTACAGGTTGGGGATTGCTTTTTGTGCAAAGAAATTTCGGCCAGGTACCTTCCACTGCGGTGCCCCAATAGCTACAAATTGTTTGAACGCCTCAGACTCCACCAGCTTGTATGGTAAAAGCTGGCGGGCTAAGAGTTCAGACAATCCAGCTGTCAGACGCCGGGCAAGGGGGTGACTTTGGGACATTGGCTTCTTACGCTCAAACATGTCCTTGACAGACACCTGACTGTGGGCAGATGAGCAGGAACTGCTACGGAAGAGAGACGGAGTGGCGGATGGTTGAGAGGGGGCAAGGAGGACAGCAGTGGTTGACATGGCTGAAGATGCTGGACCAGGAGGAGGATGGCGGCTTTGAGTTTGTGTGCTGCTTCTACTCATGTGTTCATCCCATCTGCGTTTGTGATGTGAGATCATGTGCCTTCGCAAAGCAGTTGTACCTAGGTGGGTGTTGGACTTCCCACGACTCAGTTTCTTTTGGCACAGGTTGCAAATGGCATCGCTGTTGTCAGAGGCAGACACACAAAAAAAATGCCACTCTGCTGAGCTCTGCGATGACGGCATTCTAATGGTGGCAACAGCATGTGTTGATTGGCGTGTTGTCTGGCTGACACCGGGTGCCGATGCATGCTGTCTGACTGTGCCACTAGCTCTTTGCAACGACCTCCCACTGCTTCCAACTCATCATCTCCTCCTCCTCCTCTCTGTCTTCCCATCTGAACTTTCCCCCTCTTCTTCTTCTCTTCTAGCGGGCACCCACGTGACATCCATGGATGCATCATCATCAACCGCTTCACTTGTATCTGACAAATCAACAAAGGAAGCAGCAGCGGGTACAACATCATCATCATCACACTGTACGTCCATGTCTGTAATGCTGCCTGACTGAGACATATCACTGTTATCTACATCCTCTGTCAATGATGGTTGCGCATCACTCATTTCTTCAAACTGATGTGTCATAATAACTCCTCTGACAGATCAAGTGAAGCAGCTGTGGTGCTAGTGTTGGTGGTGGCGGTGAGAGGTGCCCGAAGCTAAGCTGGAGGTGGATGGTGCGTCAAGGTTCCGAGCGGAAGCTGTAGAAGATTGGGTGTCCTGTGTTAGCCAGTCAACTAGGTCCTCCTCAGAACTTTTCACATTCATGGTACGTGGCCTCTGAACACTGGGCATTATTGTAGGGTCAAAGGGAATCACAGCACCACGACCACGACGGCACCTGCGGGGTGGCCTGCCTCTGCCTGTCATTTTTTTTTTAAATGTACACTTACACTACTATTAAACAAAATATGAGTGGTGGCACTGGGCAAGTGGGCACAGTATACGCTGTGAGCCTGACACAAAAAAGCAGACTGATGTTTCACAGTCAAAAAAGTTTATTTTTAAAATATTTACACTACTGTTACAATAGATGTGGTGGCACTAGTTGGCATATGGGTCTGGCACACACGCTGGCAGGCAGGCAACTGCAATTAGATTACACTAGCAGACTGATGTTTCACAGCCAAAAATTTATTTTTTAAAATATTTACACTACTGTTACAACAGATATGAGTGGTGGCACTAGTTGGCAAGTGGGCCTGGCACACACGCTGGCAGGCAGGCAACTGCAATTAGATTACACTAGCAGACTGATGTTTCACAGTCAAAAAAGTTTTTTTAAAATATTTACACTACTGTTACAACAGATATGAGTGGTGGCACTAGTTGGCAAGTGGGCCTGGCACATACGCTGGCAGGCAGGCAACTGCAATTAGATTACACTAGCAGACTGATGTTTCACAGTCAAAAAAGTTTTTTTTTTTAAATATTTACACTACTGTTACAACAAATATGAGTGGTGGCACTAGTTGGCAAGTGGGCCTGGCACACACGCTGGCAGGCAGGCAACTGCAATTAGATTACACTAGCAGACTGATGTTTCACAGTCAAAAAAGTTTTTTTTTTTTTAATATTTACACTACTGTTAAAACAGATATGAGTGGTGGCACTAGTTGGCAAGTGGGCCTGGCACACACGCTGACAGGCAGGCACAGGCAACTGCAATTAGATTACACTAGCAGACTGATGTTTCACAGTCAAAAAAAGTTTTTTTTTAAAATATTTACACTACTGTTACAACAAATATGAGTGGTGGCACTAGTTGGCAAGTGGGTCTGGCACACACGCTGGCAGGCAGGCAACTGCAATTAGATTACACTAGCAGACTGATGTTTCACAGTCAAAAAAGTTTTTTTTTTAAATATTTACACTACTGTTACAACAAATATGAGTGGTGGCACTAGTTGGCAAGTGGGCCTGGCACACACGCTGGCAGGCAGGTAATTGCAATTAGATTACACTAGCAGACTGATGTTTCACAATCAAAAAAGTTTTTTTTTTAAAATATTTACACTACTGTTACAACAAATATGAGTGGTGGCACTAGTTGGCAAGTGGGCCTGGCACACACGCTGGCAGGCAGGCAACTGCAATTATATTACACTAGCAGACTGATGTTTCACAGTCAAAAAAGTTTTTTTTTTAAATATTTACACTACTGTTACAAAAAATATGAGTGGTGGCCCTAGTTGGCAAGTGGGCCTGGCACACACGCTGGCAGGCAGGCAACTGCAATTAGATTACACTAGCAGACTGATGTTTCACAGTCAAAAAAGTTTTTTTTTTTAAATATTTACACTACTGTTACAACAGATATGAGTGGTGGCACTAGTTGGCAAGTGGGCCTGGCACACATGCTGGCAGGCAGGCAACTGCAATTAGATTAAACTAGCAGACTGATGTTTCACAGTCAAAAAAGTTTTTTTTTTAAATATTTACACTACTGTTACACAAGATATGAGTGGTGGCACTAGTTGGCAAGTGGGCCTGGCACACACGCTGGCAGGCAGGCAACTGCAATTAGATTACACTAGCAGACTGATGTTTCACAGTCAAAAAGTTTTTTTTTAAAAAATATTTACACTACTGGTACAACAAATATGAGTGGTGACACTAGTTGGCAAGTGGGCCTGGCACACACGCTGGCAGGCAGGCAACTGCAATTAGATTACACTAGCAGACTGATGTTTCACAGTCAAAAAAGTTTTTTTTTTAATTTTTACACTACTGTTACAACAAATATGAGTGGTGGCACTAGTTGGCAAATGGGCCTGGCACACACGCTGGCAGGCAGGCAACTGCAATTAGATTACACTAGCAGACTGATGTTTCACAGTCAAAAAAGTTTTTTTTTTAAATATTTACACTACTGTTACAACAAATATGAGTGGTGGCACTAGTTGGCAAGTGGGCCTGGCACACACGCTGGCAGACAGGCAACTGCAATTAGATTACACTAGCAGACTGATGTTTCACAGTCAAAATTACACAGGCAAAAAAAAAAAAAGACTGATGTTCTAGCCCTAAAAAGGGCTTTTTGGGGTGCTGTGCTTACAGCAGAGATCAGATGAGTCCTTCAGGACTGTAGTGGACACTGAATACACTAGCCTAGCTATCAATTTCCCTAAAAAATCAGCAGCATCTACACTGTCCCTCCTCTCACTAACAATGCAGGATCAGAATGAATCTAAAATGGCTGCTGCTCAGGAGCTGGGAGGGTCTGGGAGGGAGTGTCTGCTGCTGATTGGCTGTAATGTGTCTGCAGACTGTGAGATACAGGCCTCTAGTTATCAACGCGTCTACTTTACCTGCCTTCGCCGGTCCAATACGCCCGCCTAAGCTCGCCTACCATCGCCGCCGCGGACCTTAAAAATTTTGCCTAAGTTATCAAAAAATCTGTCAAAAAGCCGCGCACCAAGTACAAGGCGATGAGCAGCGGACTGTGATAGTTATCACTCATCCGATCTCGCTGCTCTTCGGCTTTTTGACAGCTTTATTGTCAAGCTGTCACTAAGCACCCACACTAACTACACTGTTATACCCCCTATACCGGCGCCCCCGGAGCCCCCCGCAACTAAATAAAGTTATTAACCCCTAAACTGCTGCTCCTAGACCCCGCCGCAACTCTTATAAATGTATTAACCCCTAAACCGCTGCTCCCGGACCCCGCCGCCATCTACATTATACCTAGCATCCCCTATCCTGCCCCCCCTATACCGCCGCCACCTATAATAAATTTATTAACCCCTATCCTGCGAATCCCGGATCTTGCCGCAACTAAATAAATAGTTTAACCCCTAAACCACCCCTCCCGGACCCCGCCGCAACCTATCTTAAACTTATTAACCCCTAATCTGCCCCCCCTACACCGTCTCCACCTATAATAAATTTATTAACCCCTATCCTGCCCCCCCCTACACCGCCGCCACTATAATACATTTATTAACCCCTAAACCTAAGTCTAACACTAACCCTAACACCCCCCTAACTTAAATATTAATTAAATAAATCTAAATAATATTTATCTTATTAACTAAATTAATCCTATTTAAAACTAAATACTTACCTTTAAAATAAACCCTAATATAGCTACAATATAAATAATAATTATATTGTAGCTATCTTAGGATTTATTTTTATTTTACAGGCAACTTTCAATTTATTTTAACTAGGTACAATAGCTATTAAATAATTATTAACTATTTAATAGCTACCTAGTTAAAATATAGAGACATTTACCTGTAAAATAAAAACTTACCTAAGTTACAATTACACCTAACACTACACTATACTTTAATAAATTATTCCTATTTAAAACGAAATACTTACCTGTAAAATAAACCCTAAGATAGCTACAATGTAATTAATAATTACATTGTAGCTATTTTAGGATTTATATTTATTTTACAGGTAACTTTGTATTTATTTTAGCTAGTTAGAATAGTTATTAAATAGTTAACTATTTAATAACTACCTAGCTAAAAGAAATACAAAATGACCTGTAAAATAAATCCTAACCTAAGTTACAATTAAACCTAACACTACACTATCATTAAATTAGTTAAATAAATTAGCTACAAATAACTACAATTAAATTCAATTAAATAAACTAACTAAAGGACCAAAAATTAAAAAAAGCGCCCCTTGGATGAAGACTTCAATCGGATGGAAGACTTCTTCAGCACCCCTTGGATGATGACTTCTGCCGCTCTGGATCTCCTCTTCGGTTCCATCGGTGGTCGGCTGGCTGAAGACGGCTCAAGGTAGGATGATCTTCAGGGGGGTAGTGTTAGGTTTATTTAAGGGGGGTTTGGGTTAGATTAGGGGTATGTAGGTGGTGGGTTTTAATGTTGGGGGGGTTGTATTTTTATTTTACAGGCAAAATGAGCTGTTTTCTTTGGGGCATGCCCCGCAAAAGGCCCTTTTAAGGGCTGGTAAGGTAATAAGAGCTGGTAACTTTTTAATGTAGAATAGGGTAGGGCATTTTTTTATTTTGGGGGGCTTTGTTATTTTATTAGGGGGCTTATATTAGGTGTAAGAAGCTTAAAATTGTTGTAATATTTTTGAAATGTTTGTAAATTATTTTTTTTATTTTTTGTAACTTAGCTTTTTTATTTTTTGTACTTTAGTTAGTTTATTTAATTGTATTTAATTGTAGTTATTTGTCGGTAATTTATTTAATTAATTTAATGATAGTGTAGTGTTAGGTTTAATTGTAACTTAGGTTAGGATTTATTTTACAGGTAATTTTGTATTTCTTTTAGCTAGGTAGTTATTAAATAGTTAATAACTATTTCATAACTATTCTAACTAGCTAAAATAAATACAAAGTTACCTGTAAAATAAATATAAATCCTAAAATAGCTACAATGTAATTATTTATTACATTGTAGCTATCTTAGGGTTTATTTTACAGGTAAGTATTTAGTTTTAAATAGGAATAATTTATTAAAGTATAGTGTAGTGTTAGGTGTAATTGAAACTTAGGTTAGTTTTATTTTACAGGTAAATTTCTCTTTATTTTAACTAGATAGCTATTAAATAGTTAATAACTATTTAATAGCTATTGTACCTAGTTAAAATAAATGGAAAGTTGCCTGTAAAATAAAAATAAATCCTAAGATAGCTACAATATAATTATTATTTATATTGTAGCTATATTAGGGTTTATTTTAAAGGTAAGTATTTAGTTTTAAATAGGATTAATTTAGTTAATAAGAGAAATATTATTTAGATGTATTTAATTAATATTTAAGTTGGGGGGTGTTAGGGTTAGTGTTAGACTTAGGTTTAGGGGTTAATAATTTTATTATAGTGGCGGCGGTGTAGGGGGGGCAGGATAGGGGTTAATAAATTTATTATAGGTGGCAACGGTGTAGGGGGGGCAGATTAGGGGTTAATAAGTTTAACATAGGTGGCGGCGGGGTCCGGGAGCGGCGGTTTAGGGGTTAAACAATTTATTTCGTTGCGGCGGGGTCCGGGATCGGCAGGATAGGGGTTAATAACTTTATTATAGGTGGCGACGGTATAGGGGGGGCAGGATAGAGGTTACTAGGTATAATGTAGGTGGCGGCGGTGTCCGGGAGCGGCGGTTTAGGGGTGAATACATATATTATAGTTGCGGCGGGGACCGGGAGCGGCGGTTTAGGGGTTAACATATTTATTATAGTGGTGGTGGGCTCCGGGAGAGGCGGTTTAGGGGTTAACATATTTATTATAGTTGCGGCGGGGTCCGGGAGCGGCGGTTTAGGGGGTAATACATTTATTTCGTTGCGGCGGTGTAGGGGGGGCAGATTAGGGGTGTTTATACTCGGGGTACATGTTAGGGTTTTAGGTGTAGACAGCTCCCATAGAAATCAATGGGATGTCTGGCAGCAGCAAACATGAACTTTCGCTATGGTCAGACTCCCATTGATTCCTATGGGATCCGCCGCCTCCAGGGCGGCGGTTTGAAAACCAGGTACGCTGGGATGGAAAAGTGCCGAGTGTACCTGCTAGTTTTTTGATAACTAGCAAAAGTAGTCAGATAGTGTCGAACTTGTGTGCGGAACATCTGTAGTGACGTAAGAATCGATCTGTGTCGGACTGAGTCCGGCGGATCGAAGCTTACGTCACTATATTCTACTTTTGCCGTTGTCTAGGGCTTGATAACTAAGGCGAATCAGCCTCGCCACAAATACGCTGCGGAATTCCAGCGTATTTGAGGTTGATGGCTTGATAACTAGGGGCCACAGGGTCAAAGTTTACTCAATGATGACGAATAGGGGGCGGATCGAACATCGCATATGTTCGCCCGCCACTGCGAACGCGAACAAGCTATGTTCGCCGGGAACTATTCGCCGGCGAACAATTCGCGACATCACTAGTGTAGATTTAAAAAAAAAAACACTTTTTTGACTGTGTTAAATAATAGCAGTCAGTTTCCTTCACACGTGTGCGTTTCAGTGCCTGCCTGCCATGGCACAGTGTCACCCCAGTGCAATTCATATCTGGTGTAACAGTAGTGTACATTTAAAAAAACAACACTTTTTTGACTGTGTTAAATAATAGCAGTCAGTTTCCTTCACACGTGTGCGTTTCAGTGCCTGCCTGCCAGGGCAAAGTGTCACCCCAGTTCAACTCATATCTGGTGTAACAGTAGTGTAGATTTAAAAAAAAAAAAAACACTTTTTGGACTGTGTTAAATAATAGCAGTCAGTTTCCTTCACACGTGTGCGTTTCAGTGCCTGCCTGCCATGGCACAGTGTCACCCCAGTGCAACTCATATCTGGTGTAACAGTAGTGTAGATTTAAAAAAAAAAAAACAACACTTTTTTGACTGTGTTAAATAATAGCAGTCAGTTTTCTTCACACGTGTGCGTTTCAGTGCCTGCCTGCCTGCCAGGGCACAGTGTCACCCCAGTGCAACTCATTAACATATTTATTATAGTGGCGGTGGGCTCCGGGAGCGGCGGTTTAGGGGTTAACATATTTATTATAGTTGCGGCGGGGTCCGGGAGCGGCGGTTTAGGGGGTAATACATTTATTTAGTTGCGGCGGTGTAGGGGGGGCAGATTAGGGGTGTTTAGACTCAGGGTACATTTTAGGGTGTTAGGTGTAGACAGCTCCCATAGGAATCAATGGGATGTCTGGCAGCAGCGAACATGAACTTTCGCTATGGTCAGACTCCCATTGATTCCTATGGGATCCGCCGCCTCCAGGGCGGCGGTTTGAAAACCAGGTACGCTGGGATGGAAAAGTGCCGAGTGTACCTGCTAGTTTTTTGATAACTAGCAAAAGTAGTCAGATAGTGCCGAACTTGTGTGCGGAACATCTGTAGTGACGTAAGAATCGATCTGTGTCGGACTGAGTCTGGCGGATCGAAGCTTACATCACTATATTCTACTTTTGCCATTGTCTAGGGCTTGATAACTAAGGCGAATCAGCCTCGCCACAAATACGCTGCAGAATTCCAGCGTATTTGAGGTTGACGGCTTGATAACTAGGGACCACAGGGTCAAAGTTTACTCAATGATGACGAATAGGGGGCGGATCGAACATTGCATATGTTCGCCCGCCGCTGCGAACGCGAACAAGCTATGTTCGCCGGGAACTATTCGCCGGCGAACAATTTGCGACATCACTAGTGTAGATTTAAAAAAAACAACACTTTTTTGACTGTGTTAAATAATAGCAGTCAGTTTCCTTCACACATGTGCGTTTCAGTGCCTGCCTGCCAGGGCACAGTGTCACCCCGCAACTCATATCTGGTGTAACAGTAGTGTAGATTTAAAAAAAACAACACTTTTTGGACTGTGTTAAATAATAGCAGTCAGTTTCCTTCACACGTGTGCGTTTCAGTGCCTGCCTGCCAGGGCACAGTGTCACCCCAGTGCAACTCATATCTGGTGTAACAGTAGTGTAGATTTGAAAAAACAACACTTTTTTGACTGTGTTAAATAATAGCAGTCAGTTTCCTTCACACGTGTGCGTTTCAGTGCCTGCCTGCCAGGGCACAGTGTCACCCCAGTGCAACTCATATCTGGTGTAACAGTAGTGTAGATTTGAAAAAAAACAACACTTTTTTGACTGGGTTAAATAATAGCAGTCAGTTTTCTTCACACGTGTGCGTTTCAGTGCCTGCCTGCCAGGGCACAGTGTCACCCCAGTGCAACTCATATCTGGTGTAACAGTAGTGTAGATTTAAAAAAAACAACACTTTTTTGACTGTGTTAAATAATAGCAGTCAGTTTCCTTCACAGGTGTGCGTTTCAGTGCCTGCCTGCCTGCCAGGGCACAGTGTCACCCCAGTGCAACTCATATCTGGTGTAACAGTAGTGTAGATTTAAA
The DNA here is from genome assembly GCF_027579735.1 of Bombina bombina. NCBI lineage: Eukaryota > Metazoa > Chordata > Amphibia > Anura > Bombinatoridae > Bombina > Bombina bombina. The sequence continues at coordinate 616,086,139 of NC_069505.1, read as the reverse complement.
AAAAAAAACACTTTTTGGACTGTGTTAAATAGCAGTCAGTTTCCTTCACACGTGTGCGTTTCAGTGCCTGCCTGCCAGAGCACAGTGTCACCCCAGTGCAACTCATATCTGGTGTAACAGTAGTGTAGATTTAAAAAAACAACACTTTTTTGACTGTGTTAAATAATAGCAGTCAGTTTCCTTCACATGTGTGCGTTTCAGTGCCTGCCTGCCAGGGCACAGTGTCACCCCAGTGCAACTCATATCTGGTGTAACAGTAGTGTAGATTTAAAAAAAAAAAACACTTTTTGGACTGTGTTAAATAATAGCAGTCAGTTTCCTTCACACGTGTGCGTTTCAGTGCCTGCCTGCCAGGGCACAGTGTCACCCCAATTCAACTCATATCTGGTGTAACAGTAGTGTAGATTTAAAAAAAACAACACTTTTTTGACTGTGTTAAATAATAGCAGTCAGTTTTCTTTACACGTGTGCGTTTCAGTGCCTGCCTGCCAGGGCACAGTGTCACCCCAGTGCAACTCATATCTGGTGTAACAGTAGTGTAGATTTAAAAAAAAACAAAACACTTTTTGGACTGTGTTAAATAATAGCAGTCAGTTTCCTTCACACGTGTGCGTTTCAGTGCCTGCCTGCCTGCCAGGGCACAGTGTCACCCCAGTGCAACTCATATCTGGTGTAACAGTAGTGTAGATTTAAAAAAAGCAACACTATTTGGACTGTGTTAAATAATAGCAGTCAGTTTCCTTCACACGTGTGCGTTTCAGTGCCTTCTTGCCAGGGCACAGTGTCACCCCAGTGCAACTCATATCTGGTGTAACAGTAGTGTAGATTTGAAAAAAAAAAAACACTTTTTTGACTGTGTTAAATAATAGCAGTCAGTTTCCTTCACACGTGTGCGTTTCAGTGCCTGCCTGCCAGGGCACAGTGTCACCCCAGTGCAACTCATATCTGGTGTAACAGTAGTGTAGATTTAAAAAAACAACACTTTTTGGACTGTGTTAAATAATAGCAGTCAGTTTCCTTCACACGTGTGCGTTTCAGTGCCTGCCTGCCAGGGCACAGTGTCACCCCAGTGCAACTCATATCTGGTGTAACAGTAGTGTAGATTTTAAAAAAACAACACTTTTTGGACTGTGTTAAATAATAGCAGTCAGTTTCCTTCACACGTGTGCGTTTCAGTGCCTGCCTGCCAAGGCACAGTGCCACCCCAGTGCAACTCATATCTGGTGTAACAGTAGTGTAGATTTAAAAAAACAACACTTTTTGGACTGTGTTAAATAATAGCAGTCAGTTTCCTTCACACGTGTGCGTTTCAGTGCCTGCCTGCCAGGGCACAGTGTCACCCCAGTGCAACTCATATCTGGTGTAACAGTAGTGTAGATTTAAAAAAAAACAACACTTTTTTGACTGTTTTAAATAATAGCAGTCAGTTTCCTTTACACGTGTGCGTTTCAGGGCCTGCCTGCCAGGGCACAGTGTCACCCCAGTGCAACTCATTTCTGGTGTAACAGTAGTTTAGATTTAAAAAAAACAACACTTTTTGGACTGTGTTAAATAATAGCAGTCAGTTTCCTTCACACGTGTGCGTTTCAGTGCCTGCCAGGGCACAGTGTCACCCCAGTGCAACTCATATCTGGTGTAACAGTAGTGTAGATTTAAAAAAAAAACAACACTTTTTTGACTGTTTTAAATAATAGCTGTCAGTTTCCTTCACACGTGTGCGTTTCAGGGCCTGCCTGCCAGGGCACAGTGTCACCCCAGTGCAACTCATATCTGGTGTAACAGTAGTGTAGATTTAAAATAAACAACACTTTTTTGACTGTGTTAAATAATAGCTGTCATTTTCCTTCACATGTGTGCGTTTCAGGGCTTGCCTGCCAGGGCACAGTGTCACCCCAGGGCAACTCATATCTGGTGTAACAGTAGTGTACATTTAAAAAAAAATACAATTTTGACTGTAATAGATTGAATAGCAGTTAGTTGTCTGCAAGCGTGTGTGTCAGGCCTACAGCGTCTACTCTGCCAACTTCTGCCAGTGCACAGTGCTACTCATATCTGTTGTCACAGTAGCTTGCACGCATAGTACCACCAATCGAAAAAAAAATGACAGGCAGAGGCAGGCCACCCTGCAGGGGCCGTCGTGTTCGTGGTGCTGTGATTCCCCTTGGCCCTAGAACAATGCCCAGTGTTCAGAGGCCATGTACCCTGAACTCGAACATTTCTGAGGACATAGTTGACTGGGTAACACAGGACACCCAATCTTCTACAGCTTCCGCTTGGAACCTTGACGCACCATCCTCCTCCAGCTTAGCTTCAGGCACCTCTCAAGTTACCACTCGCCCCCCTGCCGCCACCACCAACACTAGCACCACAGCCGCTTCACTTGATCTGTCAGAGGAGTTATTTACACATCAGTTGAAAGAAATGAGTGATAGTGATGCGCAACCATTATTGCCAGAGGATGTAGATAACAGGGATATGTCTCAGTCAGGCAGCATTACACACATGGACGTACGGTGTGATGATGATGATGTTGTACCCGCTGCGGGAGTTTGGTCTGTCACTGTGAAGCGGGCGTAACCCTTACACTACCTGATTGATACAACATCATACCTGATGTTTTAAAGCACGTTATTCCAAACAATTTAGGAATGTTAGGTGATTTATGCCCTTTATGGCTTAAAACCAGACTCTGCATCAACTATGTAATTTTCCATGGGAGTTTTGCCATCGATCCCCCTCCGGCATGCCACAGTCCAGGTGTTAGTCCCCTTGAAACAACTTTTCCATCACTGTTGTGGCCAGAAAGAGTCCCTGTGGGTTTTAAAATTCGCCTGCCCATTGAAGTCAATGGGGGTTCGCCCGGTTTGCCCGTTCGCAAACTTTTGGGGCAGTTTGCGTTCGCTGTTCGTGAACCGAAATGTTTAGGTTCGCGACATCACTAGTATTGATACTACAAGGGATGAGTGAGGGACCCTGATTCTCTGATTTATAGGAAATAGTGTTTCACAGTCAGCAAAGGGTTTTCCCTATTACTAGTATTCCCCTTGCAAAAATAAATAAATAAAATAAATTATATATTTCCCCAGCTGGAACACTCCAACAAACTCAAGTCACTGGTCCCAGGGTGCTAGACTAGAATTATATATAGCAGAAAAGGACCAGCACTCTCGGGATTTAACACAACATTATGCCTTTAATGTGATGTGTCAGGGTTTCATTCCTGTCTGAGGAAGGTGTGAGTATCTAGAAATGTCACATTAAAGCCTTAATGGTGTGTTTAAATCCAGAGGGTGCTAGTCTGTGTGTGTATGTATATATATATATATATATATATATATATATATATATAGAGAGAGAGAGAGAGAGAGAGTGCACAAGCGCACAAGAAGGCACTCCTAGTGTAGATCGATTGTTACAAAGTTATTCACTATAAAAGATGTATAGATGCGCACTCACGGGGTTTGACCTCATCCAATATGAGGTAAAGATAAGGCACTTGTTGTAAAGATGGTATACACATAGAAGGAGCACACTCACACCATGGCAGTCCAACAACCAGGGTGGAAACGAAAAGAATATTATCCAGGGTCTGAGAAAGGGGTGCAATAAACCACTTTAAGAATCCAGATGTTTGAGAGCTCTGGGGAGCATGCTCTGCTAGGTAACGTGGCGGCTCAGCTTCTCATTGGTTGGATCACCCTTTTGTCTCTGTGTGTTTCAGAAGATTTCCACCTTGGTTCCTCTACACAGGTGAAAGAGGGAAAGTGCTGATAGAGCTACTGAATTTCCTGAGGTACACCTGAATTTTAACTATTTCATGCAGAAAACCAAGAGAGCTCTGTTATCCTACTTACATGTATATATTTTCTGAACCTGTCACAAAACCTTCTCACAAGAACCAACCAATTAGAAGCTGAGCCGCCACGTTACCTAGCAGAGCATGCTCCCCAGAGCTCTCAAACATCTGGATTCTTAAAGTGGTTTATTGCACCCCTTTCTCAGACCCTGGATAATATTCTTTTCGTTTCCCCCCTGGTTGTTGGACTGCCATAGTGTGAGTGTGCTCCTTCTATGTGTATACCATCTTTACAACAAGTGCCTTATCTTTACCTCATATTGGATGAGGTCAAACCACGTGAGTGTGCATCTATACATCTTTTATAGTGAATAACTTTGTAACAATCAATCTACACTAGGAGTGCCTTCTTGTGCGCTTGTCCACTCTCTAATTTTCCAGCACACCTTGGGGAGAATCTTCTTTTTGGAGAGGAGAATCCCACCTTAGACGAAGCAGTCGAGAGTGCAGGCACCTGGGGAACTGTCACATTTTGTAGAAACTGGACATTATTGGAGACAGCCTGTTATCACTACACCTTTGCTTAACTGGTATGGAAACCTAACTATAAGGATCACATATATACATTTTAATATATATATATATATATATATATATATATATATATATATATATATATATATATATTACAAATAATTTATATCTGTATAATCCATTTGTATTGGTTTTATATTCATATAGTTTTATATTTATATATCTTTGTATTGTATTGTATTCTATACTGACCATAGGTTCCTCTCTTAGTATTAGCACCATATTCCTAAGCGCAGACATATTCCATTGCTGTGTATATATATAGATATGTGTAAAATTCCTGTGTAGGTGAGTGCACAATAAATGTGAATCCACTAATACAGAAAAAAGCTGCGCACACTTTTTCTAAAATTATAAATATGAATACTGATAATATAAATCACCAATGGTGTTAAGTAATTAATAGATTGAATGATGTAAATCACCAGTAATCATCAATATAAACCAGTGGGTGTTATTGTAACTTTACCCTTGTTAAGCAATGTGGAATATGATATGTATTGCAATCTTGCAATATCAATGCAACAAAAAATAATAAATAACAATTCAATACTCTATAGTGCAATAGAAATGCAGTCACATACAATAAGATTTTTCACCAAATAAAATGACATATACTTAAACTGCAGTTTGAAAAAAAAATAAAAAAATAATAATAATGAAAAAGATTCTTATCCTTTTGCAGTGTGAGAGAGTTCCCCAGATATTTTGCTTGTTTGGAGTGTTAAGTGCAGTTCGTCTGAAAACTACTCAAGGGTCAAGTTGAGTGCAGAGGTACAGCTGTATAGATCTAAACAGATAAGTGCACAAAAACACCTCTCGTAGTGCAGATCAATTTTAATAAAATATATGGAACATATAAAACACCTCCCCTAGGGCAGTGTTTTTCAACCAGTGTGCCGTGGCACACTAGTGTGCCGTGAGAGATCCTCAGGTGTGCCACGGCAGACTGACAACAGTGTGACATATTTTTTAAACTTTGCTTGTTTTTTACTCCCAGTGCAGGGGTAGTTTGTAGGAGGCATGGCATAACAGCACAATACATACAGTATGTGTGTGTTTGTGTGTATGTGTATATATATATGCTGTATTAGGCTACAATGTGTGATTTTTTTTAAATTTTGGGATGGTGGTGTGCCACAGGATTTTTTAATGTAAAAAAGTGTGCCACGGCAAAAAAAAGGTTAAAAATCACTGCCCTAGGGTAATCCCTACTCAAAGTATGAGCCCTCAATCATATGAGGTAAGGAGGGACGGGTAGATAAATAAGTGTTCCCACTGTGTCTACAAATGATACGTCCTGGTATGCTAAGTTCTTTCTTGAAAGTTTCAAGTAGCCAAATGTCCAGGTATTCAGTATTGTGTTTGTTTCCAGTGTTTATTTGGACATTAGTTGTTGTAAATTGAGCAAATTGTTACAATATATTTGGATATTATTGGCCATACTTGGTGCCCCTGATTCACACCACGGAAATTTGGATACCTGGATACCTGGACATTTGGCTACTTGAAACTTTCAAGAAAGAACTTAGCACACCAGGACGTATGCTTATCTTTTTAGATCTATACATATATATATATATATATATATATATATATATATATATATATATATATAGGTTTAGGGGCACCACACACTTTTTTGGTCGTAATGCAACGTAATTACCTCAGCTTTCAAAAAGTTATTTTTCAATGGGACTTCAATAGTGCCGGTATTACGAGTCTGCCTGGGAGGCCAAAAAGTGAGCGGTACACCCTATAACGCCAAGATCCATACCGTAAACTGAAAGTCACTAGTTATGAGTTTTACACTACAAAGCTGTAACATAAAACTCATAACTAAAGTGCTAAAAAGTACACTAACACCCATAAACTACCTATTAACCCCTAAACCAAGGCCCTCCCGCATTGCAAACACTAAAATAAAATGATTAAACCCTAATCTGCCGCTCCGGACATCGCCACCACTATAATTAACATATTAACCCCTAAACCGCCGCCCCCCCCGCATCACAAACACTAGTTAAAAATTATTAACCCCTAATCTGCTGTCCCTAACATCGCTGCAACCTACATTACTGTTATTATCCCCTAATCTGCCGGCCCCAACCTTGCCACCACTATACTAAAGTTATAAACCCTTAAACCTAACCCTAAGTCTAACCCTAACCCTAACACCTACTAACTTTAATTTAATTAAAATAAATCTAAAATAACCTACTATTAATAACTAAATAATTCATATTTAAAACTAAATACCTGTAAAATAAAACCTAAGCTAGCTTCAATATAACTAATAGTTACATTGTAGCTAGCTTAGGTTTTATTTTTATTTCACAGCTAAGTTTGTATTTATTTTAACTAGGTAGACTAGTTAGTAAATAGTTATTAACTATTTACTAACTACCTAGCTAAAATAAATACAAATGTACCTGTAAAATAAAACCTAACCTGCCTTACACTAAAACCTAAACTTACACTACAATTAAATCAATTACATTAATTAAATACAATTATCTTAATTACAAAAAACCCCCACTATATTACACAAAATAAAAAAAGAAATTATCAGATATTTAAACTAATTACACCTGATCTAATAGCCCTATCAAAATAAAAAAAGCCTCCCCAAAATAAAAAACCCCTAGCCTAAACTAAACTACCAATAGCCCTTAAAAGGGCTTTTTGCGGGGCATTGCCCCAAAGAAATCAGCTCTTTTACCTGTAAAAAAAAATACAAACGGGGGGGCGGAGTTAGCCAGCCTAGGAGATGGCTGCTGTCTGACAGAGCTCTTAGGCCCCATCTAGGTGAAAATGTAATTGGCATTAGCCATCCTGCACTTTAGGACCGTAAACTACTAGACATGTAAACAGCTAAGTTCAGACATCGAAATTTCCATGACTTATGCTGCCTGCTGCAGAAGATTCACAGATATTAAGTGTGCACGCTGTGCGCATGGAAGCACCTTACCACAGATCTTGTAGGAGGCTAAGCAGAAAAGACCAGTAACCGGAGTCACCTCTACTGTGGGGCAACCTGAGGGGAACCCTCCGAGAAACAAACAGACTCACCTTGAAACCGGTCAGTTTAAGTCCGGAGTGAGCCGCACCGGAAAATAAGTGCCGACGAGGGCCGCAGCCTAAGCTGGAGTTAAGCAACGCACTTGCAATATCGGACGGCGTGTAAACGCTGCAGCAGAGGAGAACAGCTATCGAAAGGGTAAGAGTACCGTAACACATGAAGATCTTAAGACAAATAATATTGAATTGGCCATACATGAGGAATTAAACCCTAACACCCTCAACTGTGACAACGGTATCACATATCAAACAGTGCACCAGAGCCAAATAGCCAGCTATAAACCATACAATATATAAGCACTTTTTTAAGCCCTCATACTTGGGAAATTTTAATTGACACTTCTATTCATTGAGACACAGTACCAAGCTTACGGTCTGAATTTCTTAATAAACGCCTGCAAAAGCAGCAAAAAATCAAAGAACTTCCCCATCCAACAACAACCTCCCTGCCTGCTTATTAAAAAAAAAAACAAAAAAAAACAGTGAGGTTGGAGAAGCAGTATCCACACAGCTATGTCTCCCAAAAAAATCAATAAACCAGGCAAGACTGCTAAACCCCTAAAGACCTCTGCTCACTCAGTCAGCAGCTTTTTTAAGACTTCAGAGCCCAAAAATATAGCTCCAACAGAAGAAGCAATACCAGACCGAGGGTCAGACCACAGCTCATCAGAGTCTGACAGTGACCATATGTCAGAAAATATCACTATTCCCACAGCTCTTTTTAAAACAATTCCATCAAAAAAAGACTTTTCCTCTCTTATATCACAAGTAAAGCAATGCATCAAAAAGGAGATTTCAGACCTCAAAAAGGACATCTCTGACATGGGTCACAGGGTAGAATCACTTGAAAGCAGTCAAGATATACACTCAGAAGCTATCTCAGACCTACAAGTCACAATTCAGAAACAAGACACAACTATCTCTGAACTAGAAGACAAGATAGACGATGTTGAAAATCGCAGCAGGCGACATAATATCAGGCTGCGAGGCATCCCTGAAACTATCCTCCCACCAGATATTGAACAATATCTTCAAGATTTCTTTAGCACATTAAAAAAAAGAAGAAATCCCTTCAAAAATCTCCATGGACAGAGCTCACAGAGCTTTACGCCCCAAACCATTGGCTGGACAAGCACCAAGAGATATTATAGTCCGTATTACGAACTTTCAAGAAAAAGAAGAGCTAATGAAATTAGCAAGAGAACAACAACCCATTAAGTATGAAAACATAGACATACAAATGTTTACTGATTTGTCACAGAGAACTCTCACAAAAAGAAGGGAACTCAAACCGCTTACACAGCTGCTGAGGAAACAAAATATCCCGTACAGGTGGGGTTTCCCTTTTCACTTGCTAATCCTCTGGAAGGAAAGACGTATTACCTGCTCATCTACCAAAGAAATACCAGATATCTGCAAAGAATTAGATATACCAACCCCTCAGATGGAAGAAAATGCCACATCTCAAGAAAAATGCACAAGCCCAAGTAAACCAACTCCCCTGCCACAAAGAAGAGAATGGAGACAGGTATCTCAAAAGAAACCCCGTAAATCTACACAACCTGCTTCTTCATCACTTGGTGATAACGGGTAACAACTCCTCGCTGCACACAAGAACACTTCCTAACCATTTAGGCAGCGGCCACCAGAGACTTCTAACTGCAAGTATTAACTACACATGAGGCCCTCAGGCCCTTAGAGTTGCTATACATAAAAAAAAAAAAAAAAATGTCTTAAAGGTTAAATTGTTAACAGTTAACTGATGTTGACTTTGTTTTTTGTTGTTTTCACCTAGTCGGGAGATTTTCTCCCTAGAACAGAAATATGTTGTTTAAACTTATGTTAAAAATATTATGTTTTAATATTTTTCTTATTCGCTTATCTCTTTCCTTCCCTCTCTTCTCTCTACTTTACTGTCCTCTTTTAGAGCATAGGCCGTCATATCCAGGCTCACTAATATACGCCATATGTTTTTTCTCTTTAATCCCATCAACATCTATATATCAGGATGACTAATCACACACCACAAGACTTAAACATCTTCACGCAAAACGCCAAGGGACTCAATTGCCCAAATAAAAGAAGAATGGCCATTTTAGACCTCCAAAAAAAAGGTGGACACATATTAATGCTACAGGAGACCCACTTTAAAGGGTAAAACATCCCTAAATATTTCTCCACACACTACCCCATACATTTCCACAGCACTAATCCGCACAAAAAAATTAACGGGGTTAGCATATTAATCCACAAATCTATTCCTTTCGTTAAGACACATACTATAGGAGACAAAGAAGGCAGATACTTATGTTTAAAAGGCCTCCTATATGGCAAACCAGTAACAATAATGAATATCTACACCCCAAACTCCCATCAGGATAAATTCATAACCTCTGTCGTAGACTTAATTCTTAGAGAAGCAAAGGGATCCTTAATATTATCAGGAGATCTGAACCTCCCCCTGGACCCCACAGTTGACTGCTCAAATCCTACTACTAGAGCTAAAATCCCAAACCTTCACAATATATGGCAAAATTTTAAGCTTCTAGGCTTACATGACACATGGAGATACTTTAATCCACAAAAAATAGGTTTCACCTTCTTCTCTCATCCCAACCGTAATTATTCCAGACTGGACTATATTTTAGTTGATCATCTAGTTCTATCTCACACTACACATTCTTTCATACACCATACAACATGGTCAGATCACTCCTTAATAGTTTGCACTATAAAATGGCCAACAGCCCCTTTACGAACCTTCCAGTGGAGACTGGAGGACTCGTTATTGTTAGATACAAAGCAAAAGGAGTTATTTGCAGAGCATATAAGCTCATACTTCTCTATAAATGAGACACCGGATGTTAGTGTGGCCACCCTTTGGGAAGCCAACAAGAGCACTATAAGAGGCGAGTTTATCAAAACTGCCGCCCAAATCAAAAGAAAAAGCCGTGAGGAAATAAATCTCTTAGCCACAGATATTGCAGACTTAGATTATAAACACAAATCTCACCCCGCTGACAACACTATTCTAAACCAACTGCAATCCAAAAGAGCAAAAATTAACCTTATCTTACATATCAATTCACAAAAACAACTTCTCCATCTTCAGCAAAACTTCTATAGAGAGGGCAATAAGTCAGGAAAGCTCTTAGCTAGAGCATTAAAAAAGCAACAGCAGAAAACTTATATTCATGCCATAAAAAGGTCAGCAGGTACACAATTAGAAGATACAAAATCGATGGCTAAAGAATTCAAATTTTTTTACCATAAACTTTATAATCTATTCCCAATTAGAGACCCTCAAAATCATACACTTCACTGTAATCAATATTTAGATAACCTACCCATCCCCAAGCTAGATCAGGATCAACGCACCCATTTAGACCGACCTATTCAGCCATCGGAAGTATTAGAGGCAATAAAACAAATAAAACAAAACAAAGCACCAGGCCCAGATGGATTCACAGGTCTGTATTATAAAACTTTTGCTTCTCTACTAGTACCGCACTTAACATCCCTATTTAATTCCATTCCAGAAAAGCACCCATTTCCTGACACCATGCTACAAGCCAACATATCAGTTATAGCTAAACCTGGTAAGCCACCAAACACTCCGGCAAATTTTCGACCAATCTCTTTACTAAATATTGACCTCAAATTATATGCGAAAATCTTAGCGTCCCGTCTTAATCAAATTCTCCCCTCTATAATACATCAAGATCAAGTAGGGTTTGTCCCATGTAGAGAAGCAAAAGATAATACGGTCAAAGTATTAAATTTATTGGAATATGTTACGCAAACCAAAACCCCGACTGTTTTTGTCTCGACTGATGCTGAAAAAGCTTTTGACCGACTAGACTGGACATACCTTCGCACGACCCTACAACACTTCCACTTCCCAGAATCTTTCATTCAAAAAATCTTTGCTTTATACTCAAACCCCACAGCTCAGGTTAGGATTAATGGAACCCTTTCGGAACCTTTTGAAATCCGAAACGGATCTAGGCAAGGCTGTCCACTTTCACCGCTTCTTTTTGTTCTATCCCTAGAACCTCTGGCTATCAAAATACGTTTAAACGACCAAATTCAAGGAATTTCTATTGCTGATCAGACACATAAATTAGCTATATTTGCAGACGACATTCTCCTGACGCTCACAAACCCCAAAATATCCCTCCAGCAAGTGACTAACGAACTGACAAAATTTGGGACAGTATCAAATTTTTTAGTGGTTCCGATTTGACACATCCAATTATAAAAGTTGGGTGCAAGTTGAAACTGATCTGGCCTTTACCCAAGACCTAAACACTGCAAGCTGGAATCCTGCTTATTTTAACAAACATTCTATCTCAACATCTTCAATTTCCAATGAGACTTGGACTGATTGGAGGTTTATTTGTAGAGCACCGAATAAAATTTCCTCTAGATACTCACCTCTTACTACTCTTTTAAACAATCCAGAATTTAAACCTGGTAATATCACAGATAATAATCTTCTCAAGCTTCCACAAACACTCATACCCATGTATCTTATTACAGATGAGGCTAAGATTATTAAAGATAAGTCCCAACTTGACTTAATGGAACACCCTTTTCTATCATCATGGCTTCATATACACCAGATGAGGCACTACATAATGTCACATAAACTTAGAAAAGATCTAACCCGATCTCCCACAGTATTTGAACAAATGTGTATAACTAAGGAAGAGATAAAAGGAGTCATTTCCAAACTATATAAGCTTATTTTAACACACACCTTTCCAGGACTCCCTTCATACACTAAACGATGGGATAGTGAGTTGCAACAAACTACCCCGGCAAAAACATGGTTATACAGATTCTCTACCCATCTACACTCCGGTCATTCCGCCCATGCAAAAGAAACCAACATTAAATTAATGATGACGTGGTATCTAACACCAGCTAGAATTAAATATATATATAAACAAACCTCAGGTTCATGCTGGAGGGGATGCCCTGAGGAGGGCCACCTATCCCACATTTGGTGGGATTGCGACCATATTAAACCTTATTGGTCTGATATCTTCTCGAATATCAATAAAATACTAAATACTCAAATAACACCTAGCCCAGAATTAATAATGCTGAGACAGCCGCCAGCAATCACATGTAAAATAAGGCAACATTTATTCCACATCATGCTAAATGCAGCTAATCAGATAATTCCGAGAAAATGGAAAACAGCAGTGGTACCTACAACACTAGAATGGATAGAACTAGTCAACAGAAACTTGCTACTAGAAAGATTCTACTATCTCAAACTAGGTCAACTTTCACTACATCAGGAGATGATGTTTTTATGGGAATCTTTTAGTTATAGAAAATAAGATACATAAACATGCCCAAGGGTAAAACATGTGTGACTTATGAGGAAAACATTCTAAAATTTTATTAACTGGCCTATGCTTTCACTTTTTCCTTCTTATTCTTTCTCTTTTCTTTCCTTTCTCTCCAATCTCAATTTTACTTTTATACGATAATTGACAAAAACTAGAACTCGCACTAGAAACAGGAGGAGTTAGATTTCTGTTGTCCTCCCTTAACGGACAGTTGGAAGGCCTTCATGTCATATACCTTACTCTAGATACCATGAGCCTACCACAACCATAGCGATACTGTGAAGAGAATTTGAAGCTCGGGACAATCCAGAAAGACTTTAAGCAATATGCTTTGCACATATTGTAGCAAATTCCTACTCCTGTGTAGGAACATTGAAATGTTTTTTGTCTTATTGTTAAAGTTTTATTGCAAACTTAAATAAAAATAATATAATATAAAAAAAAAAATACAAACAACCCCCCAAAGGTAAAACCCACCACCCAAACAACCAACCCCCCAAATAAAATCCTAACTAAAAAAAACCTAAGCTCCCCATTGCCCTGAAAAGGGCATTTGGATGGGCATTGCCCTTAAAAGGGCATTTAGCTCTTTTTCTGCCCAAAAGCCCGAATCTAAAAATAAAACCCACCCAATGAACCCTTAAAAAAACCTAACACTAACCCCTGAAGATCCACTTACAGTTTTTGAAGACCCGACATCCATCCTCAACGAAGCCGGCAGAAGTCTTCATCCAACTGGGCAGAAGTCTTCATCCAGACGGCATCTTCTATCTTCATCCATCCTGCACGGAGCAGCTCCATCTTCAAGACATCCGGTGCAGAGCATCCTCTTCTCTTGACATCTAGCGAAGAATGAAGGTTCCTTTAAGTGATGTCATCCAATATGGCGTCCCTTGAATTCCGATTGGCTGATTGCCAGCAGTAAGGGAATCTGCAACACTCTCCTGAGAGACTGAGAGGAATTATCTCTAAAGGAAAAACAAAGTTTGAAAGGATTCCGCATTCCGCAAAAGGGGGCCCTTTAAATAAGGACGTAAGCAACTATAGGATCACTTACTCTGGTGTGTTCAACCGGCAAAATGCGTTGAGCTTTTTGATCCATTGGAGCATCCGTAGGAGAAGTGTTGTGACCTGACATCAGCGGAGTTACCTTTGCTTTTGCCAAAAAGCCGGGAGTTTTGAATTGAACTGAACTCTCTGAACTCTATGATAGTTCCGTGCAAATTTTGAGACATCAACGCTGATTGCCGTGGGATTCACATCTCCTCCTGCATGACTGATTTTCAACTGTGGGCTTGTTATTATTTATTTCTAGTAAGTGTTAATTTACTAGTGTGCTGTGAGTACTATTAATAAATACTACCTTGAATCAAGGATTGTGCTGTCACCCTTTCTATCTCTACAGTTTGTCTATTATCCATCTGTGAAGGAGGAACCCACGGATTTGTGCACAGCTGCATCCGCTTGGTGGGATATATTCGTCTCCCTTACTTTGGAAGTGTATTGCCAGGAATGTGTGGAAAACAGTAATTAATTAGAACTAGTTATAATTACAAATGTTATAAGTTGATCACTATGGGGCCAATTTATCAATGTCTGTCCAACATGATATGCTGTATCGTATCATGTCCGACAGACATTGCTGAATGCCAACAGCATACGCTGTCGGCATTTCACATTACACAAGCAATTCAAGAGAACTGCTTATGCAATGCCACAACCTGCAGATTGGCCGCTAGCAGAGGATGTCAATCAGCCCGATCCTATAGGACTGGGTGGATTGCAGGCCACAGTATCAGATGCATTGGACCAGTTATGGAGCAGCGGTCTTAAGACCCCTGCTTCATAACTGCTGTTTCCGGCGAGCCTGAAGGCTCGCGTGGAAACAGGGTCATCAAGCTCCATTCAGAGCTTGATAATTTGGCCCTTAAATCTCCATTTTCTTTTCATAGGCTGCTCAGTTTGTTTTCATATGGTTAGCTATATTTTCTATCCACAGGCAGTTCTTCAAAGCAGAAATATACCCTTTCTATAGTCAAAATTATTTAGAACGCTGTTTAATGTTATTTATTCATAGTTTGTACTCTGCAAAAATTGATTTGCTGCGCTTCATGTGGCGCAAGAGTTTTCGGGTTTGGCCTAAACTAAAAGGTGGAAACTGTAGTGGGCTGATCTGCAATAAAATGCCTGGTCTGGCCCTGTTCAGGACAGGACTCATCCATAGATTGCCAAAAGTTTGGGAAATAAATAAATACATGTATTGAAATCATGTTGTTTTTTATTTTGGGGGTGGGGCCTTCATGGATTCTTGCACCGGGGGACTTTAGTTTCTAGTTACACCTCTGATTAGAGACTATGCTATATTTTTGGAGGATAGAGTGTGCCATTAGGAGAGATTTAGATGGTTCAGTATGAGTCATAAGGAGATCATCGGCAAACAATGCCAATTTGTACTGTGAGTTTTTAACCATAATTCCTTTTATATAAGGAGAGTTACATAAAGTATAAGCTACAACTTCCTTTAAAATAACAAATAAAAGAGGGGATAGAGGGCAACCTTGTCTCTTTCTATTCCTAATCTGAAAACTATATGATAAAAGGCCATTTACTCTCGCTGATGGGGATGTGTACAGGGCTAAGATTTTAGATATACATTTTTTAGAGAAGCTAAATTTATGGAGAGTGCTTAGTAAAAAGGTCCAATCAAGACGATCATCTGCTGAAATGAAAATGGTGGGTAATTTTTGATGTTGAGTATAGTGAAGATGTGCTTCTTTGACCGTGTTGTCTTTGGCTTCCCTCTGTTGGACAAAGCTAGTTTGGTCGGTATGGATGATGTGTGGGAGAATGGGATTTAACCTATTGGCTAAGATTTTTGAATATATTTTCAGGTCTACATTGAGTAGCGATATGGAACGAAAGTTAGCTGGGTTAGTAGGTTTTTACCTGGTTTAGGTAGGACTGTAATATAAGCTTCCAGCATAGTTTCCGAGAATGGGTTTTCTGAATCTATCTGCTTGTATTATTTTAAGAGTGATGGCATTAATAGGGATTTAAAGTGCTTGTAATCAAAGTTGCTAAATCCGCCCGGACCAGGGCTTTTCCCTTGTTTTAGGGATTTTATAGCTTTATCTAACTCTATTGGTGTGATGGACTCAATCTTCAGAGTGGATCTGGGGGAGTTCCAAGGGGTTAAGATAATTGTTGCAATTTTGTAGGTGATTGTTATCTGGGTGGTTAGGGAACAAATTGCATAGTTTAGAGTGAGTAATATTCTCAAAACATTTCTGCTATAATTTTGGAGTCTATTATTTTTTCTGATTTGTTATTTGTTAGGGAGTGAACATATGATATGTTAGTTTTACTTTTGAGTGCTCTCGCTAGTAATTTTCCTGGAATTTTTGTCTTAGTAGAAAGGCAGTATTTTGAGCTTTGATATCTAGGTATTCCTTGAGTTGGAATCTGGCTTGACTTAGTTTTGTTGTATCTGTTAGGTGCCTCTTATGAATGTAATCTAGTTTGTAAATGTCATGGGGTTAGAGTTAAGGATTTTTGTTTATTTTGTTTGTTTTTGGTGGCTTTTTGCTTCATCAGAATGCCTCTGATGACGCATTTGTGGGCTTCCCAAAGGGTTCCTGGGGATATCTCAGGGGTACTATTTATCTCAAAGTATTTTTGTAGAGCTTTTTTAATGGCAATTTTTATCAAGGGGTCAGATAATAGGACTTTATCTAGTCTCCATTGGAAGGGTTTTGTGGGAATGGAAGGCCAGATGAATGGACTGCTCACTGCAGAGTGGTCTGGGGTTAGAGAAAAAGGTATAATCACGTTTATGGGGATGTCTCCAAGTGTCGTGTAAGTTTAGTAGAGAGTAGTTGTTCCATATTGAATGATAGGTTTGGTTATGGTCTATCAATTGAGTATTGGAACTGTCAATCTGAGGGTTCAGTGGTAGATTGAAATCACCTGCTAGTATGAGTGGACCTTTGGAAAATGTGATTGTAGAGTTAGTAATTTTATTTAAAATAAAGGTATCTTGGTTTGTATTCGGGGCATATACATTTACTAGGCTAATCAGTTTACCCTAAGTATCTTCCTTCTTTATCTTGTTCTTTATGAATAAGTTCAAAAGGTATGGCTTTATGGAATAGAAGGCTAACTCCATTAGTCTTTTTTTAAATTACTACTATGATAGTGAGTGGGGTAATTAGATGATACATATTTGGGTCCATTCCCTTTTTTTAAATGGGTTTCTTGAAGAAATAATATACTTCCATTCTTATGAATTAGATCATGAAAAGCCTTGGATCTCTTAAATGGTAAATTAAGCCCTTTGGTGTTTATAGTGATTATACTAAATTCCTGGTCTTTTAATTGCAAAGACATAGATTATATAAGGATTGGTAAGCGTGTTTGAGATTTGGGGTATCACTCAAGGTTTTTGTGAATACAAAAGGTATAGTTAACAGGTTTAACAAAACAAAATTTAAACTATTTGGAACAAACAGTCCCCCTTAAAAGGGGGTTGTAAAGAATAAACATTTTTTCCAATGTGTGAATAAAACATTTTCTAATATAATGTCAATGAACAAGATTATAAATCTAAAGAGAAAAAAAAGGAAAATAGTAATAAAACTAATTAAATACAATACTAATTAAATATAATACAATTTAAGAGGTAGGTTTAGGATCCCTAATTTGCAATATTTGTAGAGATTATAGACTCTTCATAAAGGAAGCTAAAAAGCTTTACTGGAAGCCTAAACATTAAGGCTAAAAGACACTATGATAGAAGTTAACTATAACAAAACCAGTACAATCTCACCCATGTTCAGTCTGGGTACCAAGGGATTTCTTATGTCTGTTAAAGGAAGATGTTTGCCAAGAGGTTCTTTGCGGTCTTGAAGCTGATGTGGCTGGGTTGTCTATCTGTGATCTTGATAAAGAGGAGGTTCGGATATGGCCTGGGGTTGAAATGTTGATTTCTTTGCAGAATTCTTCTATTTCACCTGGATAGTTGAATGTGGCATGGAAATCCCTATCTTTAGGCAATGTTGTTTTTCCTTAAGATGGTCGTGAGGGGTAGAAATTCCTGCCTCCTTTGTAAAGTTCTTTGTGATAATTCAGCAAAAATGGATAACGTGGAGCCTTGATAACATAGTGATGTAGCGTTTCTGGCTTGTTTCATTACATCTTACTTATCTTGGTATTCGCAGAAGTGAATTATCACGTCTCTTGGTGGTTGTCCTTCCTTTGGTTTGGGTCTTAGGGCTCTGTGGAACCTATCCATGGCAATTAAAGGTGTGAAGGTTGGACCCTTAAGGTGCTGGAATAGTCTTTGTAAATATGCATCAAGAACATCTGGTGCAATGGATTCCAGTATACCTCTTATTCTTAAATTGTGTCTTCTGCTCCGGTTTTCAATGTCCTCCAGTTTATCCTGGAGTTGCAATATAACATTGTTCTGAGCTTGTGCATTCTGTGAAGGTTTTCGAATTCAGATTGGTGTATTTCAGTATCTTACTCCGAAGCTTCGACCCTATCCACATTCATACATCTCTTTGCAAAGTTCAGATATTTCTTCATTGATGCAGGATTTGACCTGGGCAATTAGGTTCGTAAAGTCTTGTTTAGAGGGGATAGATTCCAGAAGGTCTTTTGAGACCTGCGTGGATTCTGCCATCTCAGGTGCTTGTGACTCAGGAGAAATAAGTGAAGAGGTTGTTTTTTTCTGAGGGCCCAGTGCAGGGCTCTGAGGATTCCAGAAGTTTGAAAAAGTTGTTAAGTGCAGTGGATGTGATGTGATGGCTTTTGTGAGTTCTCTCTGATTTAGATAGTCTCTTGGGTGACATTATTATTATCAGTTAAACCAGAGACACAAGGTTCCAGCTAAGCTAGTAGTCCTCAGATATCTCTGTCCAATAACAATATTAATTGTGGAAAGGTTGCTGGTGCTTTTGAGACATTCCCTTAATTGGAGCTAAGAGTATACAGCTGTATGCAAAAGTTTAGGCACCCCTGACAATGTCCATGATTTTGATTTATAAATAATTGGGTGTTTGGATCAGCAATTTCATTTTGATCTATCAAATAACTGAAGGACACAGTAATATTTCAGTAGTGAAATGAGGTTTATTGGATTAACATAAAATTTGCAATATGCATCCAAACGAAATTAGACAGGTGCATACATTTGGGAACCCTTGTCATTTTGTTGATTTGAATACCTGTAACTACCTAGCACTGATTAATTGGAACACACAATTGGTTTGGTGAGCCCATTAAGCCTTGAACTTCATAGACAGGTGCATCCAATTATGAGAAAAATTATTTACAAACAAAAGTAGACCACAACTCACTAATGTCCGGGCACCCCTGATCTAAATATTAAAACTAATGTCTAAACTTAAAAATCAGTAGAACATCATAATTTTTTGTTGTTCTCTTTGACTCTCCTCTGAAAAGTGGCAACATGTTCTAATTATTGTGAATTGTATTTACTTGTAATGCCACAGTTACCATGTCAGGGGTTGGCCAATTTAAAAAGGTTTTTTAAATTTAAAGATAACTGCTTATGTGGGAAATCATTAACTCTGTGTACTATGTATGTGAAAAACACAAGAACACCCTGAATTTTCTTAACATTTGGAGCATGCTACTTTTGCAATTTTCTTAAATTTGTCATAAGGAGATCTCGGTCACAAGTTTTTACAAACAAAAGTAGACCACAACTCACTAATATCCGGGCACCCCTGATCTAAATATTAAAACTAATGCCTAAACTTAAAAATCAGTAGAACATCATATTTTTTTTATTAAACCTTGGAAAATTGATATTTTGTTGCAACAAAAATTATAAAAAATAACTGATAAAAAAAATAATACATCTTTCTATCCTTCCCTCTATCTCACTCTGTTCTTCCTTCCCTCTGTTCCTCTCTATCTCTCTCTTTCTTACTTTTCCACTCTCTTGATCTCTTCATTCTTTCCTCTCTCTTCCTCCTCTCTATCTTTCTCTCTTCTTCTTTTCCTTCTCTCCTTCATCCTTTCCTGTCTGTAATCTTATTTTTCTTCTTCCCTGCCATCCTCTATTCCTCATTCCTTCTATCCCTCTATTCCTCCTTCTCTCTCTTCCTCTCTCCCTCTCTTCATTCTTCCCCTCCCTCCTTCTCGACCTCCCTCTCTTCTTCTTTCCCTCTCCCCTCTCTTCATCCTTCCCTCTCTTCCTCATTCCCTCTCTCTCTTAATTCCTCCTTCCCTCTTTTCCTCTCTCCCTTCAATCACTTGTCCCCCTTACCATCACTTCATCCTTCCCTCCCTGTCTGCCTCCTTCTCTCTATCCCTCTCTTCCTCTTTCCCTCTCTCCCTCTCTTCATCATTCCTCCTTTTTTCCTAATTCCCTCTCTCCCTCTCTTCCTCATTTCCCCTTTCTTCATCCTTCACTCTTTCCTTATCTTCCTCCTTCTCTTTCTCCTTCCTTCTTTCCCTCTCTTCATCCTTCTTTTTATCTCCCTCATTACTGCTTTTCCTCCATTCTTCCCTCTTCTTTCTTTGTTCTCTCTCTCTTCCTGTCTTCATTCTTCCATTTCTCCCTCTCTTCATACTTCCCTCGCTCCCTCTTTCTCCTTACTCTTTATATTGTTACCACGATATGTGATTCAAAAACGTCTTTGTTTTTTTAAACTATAGATAAGTGGATTTAACATTGGAATCACAGTACCATACATTAGGGACATAATTTTGTCCAGTCCCTTTAATTCTTCAAACTTCATGTTCAAATCCAGACGGGCCCCATAAAATAAAATGACAATCAGATATGAAGGACAGCTGAAAAAGATTTCTGTTTTTCCAAATGTTATTTTAATTTTAAGATAGTATTTAGAATACACTGTAGCTATAGGACGTTAAAATCAAGAAAAAATGACAAAACCCATAGAGCACACCCACCACACTTATTAAATTCCTTAAATGTCTTATATTACTGTAGGGGAGATTTAACAATGTTTGTCCATCACAAAATATCTCATTACTTTCTTGTACTTTGCAGAATGATATTTTGTGCATCAACAGTGAGAACAATTTATGGCACCTACAATTTAAGTGGCTAAAATGATGCACACTGTTTTATTCAATATTTGAGAATAGTGCAGCTGAATACAGATGGCAACATAAAAGACATAGGCTATGGAAGTCAGGATGCAAAAATATGTACTAAGACATAATGTAGATAGAAAAAAAACCTATATAATACATTCAGAGAAAGAGATGCTGGTGTCTGCTGTGGTTGTAATGGTCAATAGCTTTGGCATAACAGTAGAGATGTGAACAATTTATTGGACTGATAGTTTGTATAGGAAGAAATACATTGGTGTGTGCAGTTGAAACACATGACACCAAACAATTGTAATTATTGAATTTCCAATTACAGCCATTAGATACATGAGGCTGACTCCAACAAATTGTGTAAACTGTTAAGTAACAAAACTAAAAATGCCATATGGGGAAATACTGTTTTTGTCACTTTCTGTAATGATCGTCTGTTGGTGCCAATGTGAGTGGTGGGAATGAGTTGTTTGTGTGACCCAGTGCAAGAGGGAGAGGGAGGGGCTTGTTTTCCTACACTACATAAAATGTTAGGCAGGGGTGAGGGAAGGATGGGTCCCTACACTGTAGAAAATTATCGTTTGGATTTGGAGGTGGGGAGAGTGATGGGGATCCATACACAACAGAAAAAAAACTATATAAAATAACAGATCAGTGATGTAAAGCAGAATCTTTACATAATTGCAGTTCTTTGACACAGTTTAAAGTTATTTAAAAAATATAAAAAAAATCAATGTAGAATAATATAGAGCAATGCAGACCCTGCAAAAATATAAAGCATGATGTAGCTTTTCAAGAGGACAACAATATCATTGATCTGTGAATGTGCACCTCTCCTGTCACAGGGTGTGAGCATACTTACAAAATCCAAGGTAGTGACATCCAGTGTGAAGATGCAGAGTTTCAATAAAAGTCACTTACAAAGGGTTAAAATAAGAGAACTCTGTTCCTTAACTAAATTAAATGCTTGTAATGGATTTTGGTAAGAAATAGCACCAGCAGTTTTTTTTGTGGATGGTACAATACATGTGAAATAAATGTATTTGGAAGTTTTTTTTAGGATTTATTTTTATTCAATAACTATCATTATAACAAATACATCAGAAAATCTCATGCAAAAGATACATCCTGTTTCAAAAAAATTTATACAGCAAAAGATAATAAACAGTAGAAAAAAAGGAGGACTTCATCAGTCCTTTAACACAATTACACAAAAAGAAAATTTTACATGATATTTCCCATTACATGAAACATCCTTGCTCGATTAGTAGTTTATTACTTCTACGGCAAGAGGGGTGAAAATTTCTTGACATAACCAAAATATATATCATTAGGTTTTCCCTGCCCATCAATATAATAAGAAATGAGAGAGTGGGAGGGGAAAAGGGGAGGAGAGAAGGAAAAAAAAAAAAAAAGGGGGATAGCAACCCCCGAAGGGAAGCTGTCCCATTCTCTTTCCTTCTCTGTTAAATTAACTAATAGAATTAATACTTTTACCATATACCTAATGCCACCATTTCTGAGTTTCTAAATGGATATATTAAGTAATCTATTTCTTTTTTTGCAAGAATTTTTATAAATGATGACCATTTCTGAAAAAAATTACAAACATCCCGATTATCATGTAATTTTGTATTATACTGTTCCATTATACATTGTTATTTCATACAATTTCGAATCTCTGATATACTAGGTGTTGCAGATTCTTTCCATTTTTTTAAATATAAGATATCTGGTTGATAAAATAGCACCATTGACTATTTTTTTCCTGTTAAAGGGGATTCTTTCTTCCATTTTAAGAAATACTATTCTGGCATAGGACAGAACCAGGCGGGGGATTTCCATCTTTTTAATCAACCAATATTCTAATTTATTCCAGACTACCCTGATCTTTGGACAGTCCCATAACATGTGCCTAAGATTAGCCGCATTTAATACACATTTTGGACATTTGTTAAAGTGGGAATTCCCCCACTTGCGGCCCTTCTGTGGAGTAAAATATGACATAAAAGTTTAAGGTGGGATTCTCTCCATGTGGCTGATAAAGTAGTGTGATTCACTTCTAAAATAGATGCTTGAATAATACCGTCCTCTTCTGGGGCCAAGACTGGCGCCCACTTAGATTCTAATTTTGTTATGTTATTAGGGCCTTTCTTTGAAATCAATTTTTGATAACAAGGATATATTGACAACTGGCCACTTTGAGCTAACATCAACCAGTTGTCTAATGGTCCCAAGGACCAATTCCAACCCAAATTATATATAAATGTCCACATATAATGTCTAGCTTGGAGATAAGCATAAAAATCCTTCTGAGGAAGTTCAAAATCCCTTCTAAGATCAGAAAATGATTTAATAGTTTGCTCTGGTGTATCCATTAGTTGAATCACCTTTTCTAACCCTAATTCTTGCCACCTTTGAAAAAGTGAAGATTGTAGACCAGCTTGGAATTGAGAATTCCCTTTTGAAGGGAGATACTTAGATACTCTTCCATCTATTTCTAGTACTTTACATATCTTAAGCCAGGCCTTAATTGGATTATACATGGTTTTAAGTTTTTTTATTTCCGGTGGGATTTCTTCAACTCTTGTATGAACTAACGCCATGGGAAGATATGGGAAGACTATATTATTCTCTAAATCATTATCGGTTACATAATCTTTAACACATAACCAATCCGTTGCTATATGGGCGAGAAATGCCAAATTGTATAACTTAAGATCCGGTAAAGCACATCCCCCATACGTTTTAGGTAGACATAGCTTTGCCAATGATATCCTGGGTTTTCTACCTTGCCAAATGAACTTTCTTAAGGCCGTATTCAATATATTAATATATTTCCCTTTTAAAAATACTGGAATGTTTTGACAAACATATAGAATTTTCGGAAATAACACCATTTTATATATTGCAATATGGCCTGAAAGTGAAAGAGGGAGATTTTGCCAGTTTCTCATTGCTCCTATTATTAATTTGATTATCGGGGATATATTAAGACTATACCATAAATCTGATTTCAACGAAACTACAATGCCCAAATATCTAAATGACTCCTTAACTATCCTAAAAGGTATATCTTCGCTAGGTTGTTTTGTATGTTTTAACCATAATAATTCAGATTTATTAATATTCATTTTGTATCCTGAAAATGAAGTAAATTGACCAATATTCTGTAACAACTTGGGTATATTCTTTTGAGTATTTCTCATATAAATTAAAATCATCGGCATAAAGAGCTATCTTGAGTTCCTTATGCCTTATTTTAATGCCTTCCATGTTTTGTCTAATCAAAATCGCAAGAGGTTTGATTGCAATATTAAAAAGGAGGGGTGAGAGAGGACATCCCGGTCTTGTACCTCTGGCTAACTTTATGTCTAATGACAATCTACTATTAACTACCAACCTTGTATGGGCTGTATTATATAAATTCTCGACAAATTTAAAAAATTGGCCGTTAAACCCAAATTGGAGTAGGGAGTGTGATAAGTGATCATGATGAACAGAGTAAAACGCTTTTTCGGCGTCAATTGCAATTACCGTCATATCTGGGTCTTCTTGTCCTCCCCTTGTACCTCCTTTTTATCCATATTAAAATAATCAATAGCCAAAAATAACTCACAGATTTTTGCCGAAGAATTTCTATGTGCCAGGAATCCTGCTTGGTATTTATGTATTATGGATGGAAGCAGAGTTTGTAACCTACTAGCCAAAATTGAAGTCATTAGTTTATAATCTGTATTTATCAGAGCTATTGGTCTATAGGATTCTTTTTGATTTGGGTCTTTTCCCGGTTTTAGGATAAGTGTGGTAAATGATGCCGCAAAATTAGGGGAGACTGGATTGCCTTTAATATAGATATCATTAAATAAGATAGTTAAGTACAGAGCAACAGATGATGCTAACATTTTATAAAATTCATTCAGAAGGGCATCCGGACCTGCCGCCTTATTGCTAGCCATATCCTTAATGTTTTTTAAAACCTCTTCCTCCGTAATAGGGGAGTTCAATATTGCATACATGTGAAATAAATGTATTTGAAAGTTTTGCTTAACCTTTACATTTTCTCCTTTACTTAAGGCCTATGGGCTTCATGTACAAAGCAGATTTGCACATGTGAGCCTGCTTACCGCAATATAAGAAGCAGCGGTCATTAGACCACTGCTTTTTACACTCTTCGCCACCTCTGAGTTGGCAGAGAGAAATTACAGAGAGCTCGCTCACTCTTGGGGATTGGCAGTCCCTTCACTCATGCAATTGGTTGCGTGAATGAAGGGGCGGGCATTACACACTCATCAGAGTGTGTAATGATATATAGGGGCCAGGGGACAAACAGATCCACTGCCCTTATGCAGCGAATTTGGGGGACAGCTTTGCAAGTTGAGAAGCTGTCAACCCGCCTTTTAATACAGGGGCCCTATATGTAATCCTATATTTTTTATTCTCTTTAGTTTTTTCAACAGCCAACAAACCGTATATGTTGGCTCTCATTTTCAATCAGACCACTCTATTGTTGAATGGCTCCTGGAGTGAGACATTTAGTTGTAGCTTGTCTCAAGACTCACACTATTACAGAGAAGAAAACCCCTCAAGGACACGCTATCTACGTGAGCTAGGATTCAGACCATTGAGGCCTCAGATGATGGCCTTTGGGAACCAGGGTAATAAAGTCATATTTGGACTGTTTTCTATTTGTATCATTAAAAAACCCACTTACACAAAAAACAAAATCATCTATCGAAGAAATGTTCATGTGGCAAGTTCAGCCTTATTTAACTCTTTTTTTTTCCAATGGAGGCTCTAGACAAATGAGAATCTGAGGTGACCACTTCTGCAACCTGGAGAAAAGATTGGGTGAGAACTTTGAAGAGCTAGCGGCATGTTTCTTGAAACAAATGCAAGCTGGGGATCTGTAGAATGGCTATCACTCAGAACACCCTGAGTCTACTACGTCTCATGACAGCTGTAGGGAGGTATATAACCCTAGCAATGGGAAATGACTTACAGATCACTTTCATGATGAGATATCTCCAGCTGGCATTGCAGATAAAATATTGCATTTTAATGTGGGTACTGCCATGAAGAAGAAGGGATTAAATAAATCTAATGAGAAAACTGAATCAATGGAAATTAGAGATATGGGTCATAATACTGGCCAATTTATAAGGGTTGTAATATATCAAGGAAAGCTGCAAATATTTTGTAAAAGAATCATGAGGCAATTAATCAGAAAACCATGTTATATCACCTTACTCATGCGTGAATGTGAGATCCTCCATTGATTATTGGGGATCGGATATTCTTCTAAACACTGTCCTGAGATTCTCTTACCTATAAATGGACTTTAAACACAATGATTTCTCAATTCTCAGAAGTGGTGTTGGGTAGCTATGTGTCTGTCTTTTTACATTTGCCTGGAGATTTTGATGTGATCTTGTTGACCTGTGTAAGAGCCTTTTTACTACAACCATCTTATTTTTTCTCATTAAGGGACATGAAAATGTAAGAGACTTTCTATTTTGTTATCGATAACAATGATTTAGCAATGTTATTTATCAAGTTATTTTTGCCTAGTTCTACATGTTGGTTATTGCCAGTGCATAAATTTTTTGGAGATCTGGGTTTTATACTTGTGACATACTGCTATCAATTTATTTACTATGTTCTTACTTCTAAGGTACATAATGTAGCAAAATCAAGATTTTTTTATCTAATGGAGTTTGTGCATCTTACTTCCTCTCTCCACTAGTGCTTACTTTCCCCTGTTTTTGTGTTATTTAGGTGTTCACATTTAATGAGAGGGGGTTAGATGTTCATACAAGGTCAGGTGATATTACTTATTTAAATAACTTATTAGTGGAGCAGAGGGTGTCCTATTTTTATCCTTATTTGCACAGAATTGCTTGTTCTCTTCTATAAGTGAAGGAGGGGGATTGGGCGTTTTTTTGGAAGGCATGATCTTTTTTGTCTAATGTCTTAATTATTTTTTAGCTCTTACATGACAAGCTTCAGCAACTCATTGACCTTTTCAATTATCCAGACAGCTTTATATTAGATGAGGTTGATATGTACGGTAGTTTTAATTTGCCTTTATACAACAAACATCTAGGTTCTCTCTCAAATCATGTATTCTAGACTTGCATATTAGTATTAATGCTGATTCTTTTCTTGATTGCTTTGTTATGGGTATGAGACATATTGGTTTTCATCATTTTCTAGATGATTGAGTACATTTTCTAATACACAATTTATAAGTGTGTGAGATCAAAGAGTAATGTAATTTGTTTCTTGTTTTCAGGATACCTCCTATTGCTATATTCTTTACCGTTGACTGGAAGGTTCAAGAGTGGCCCATTGTCTTATCTGTGAGGTTCCCATTTCAGAGGGTACTCTAATAAAATTGGAACTTATTTTTTGCTCTTTTAGACCATATGTAGGATTAAAGGCACTATTGTCAGATCACTTAGCTTTGTTATAAGTAATTTTTGCTGATTCTGTTGTTTGTATGATATGTATTGTACTTTGAATTGCCTGTACCCTATTTCTTAAAGCTCAATAAAAATAAGTATTTTTAAAAGAAATGTAATAATATTTTAAATGTAACGAACTGGCTAATAGAATGCATGCCATTTTGTTCATGATGAGTATATAATGCAGAGGAATACATATAGCCACATAACGATCATAAGCCATGAATGCCAATAATTTTTTTTATACAGCAACACATAATACAAAGAAAAACATCTGTACAATACACCTTGTGATAGAAATGCTGGTATTACCAGTGAGAGTGGTTACAAATAGTTTGGGTAAAACCGTAGAGACGTACACGATGTCTTCAACTGACAGATTGCCCAGAAAGAAATACATTGGTGTGTGAAGTTGAGACACCAGGCACACAGCTGTAATAATCATTAGGTTACCAAGCACAGCCAGCAGATACATGAGAAAAACTCCTGTACATACTACAGCTTGGTTGTTTGTGGAAGCAAAAAATGACACAAGGAAGAATTCTGTTAGTGATGCATTGCTTTTTACAATTGCACTTTCGATATTTTCTTTGGTAAAAGGGAAAAACATATTGTTATTTGTCATAGAGATGTTATTTAGTTTTTCATGCTGTTTTAAATAATTATGGCCCAAAATACAAGTGATACGCTCGAGCGCTATTTGCACTTGAAGTAAGCTTTTCACTCATGTTTGGTAGCGTTAGCATTAAGGTTGGAAAGTAAACCCGACAAACACAAAAAGCCTAAATTAGAATATTGGGTGCACATTCAGGTATTCCCTTATAGAAGTCACCTTACTCTTACTCAAACCTGATAGCATATTCTTATGTGCACTAACCCAACATGAAAATATGAGTATTTCCCATTTCATTGTTCTTCACATAGCAGAATATGTTCAATTTATTCATAAATATATATTTCTACATATATCTGAAGGTTTTTTTTTTTCTATAATATATATTTATACCTATATATAGATGATTATATACAGATATCTATAGGAATATATCACTAATACATAGAACATATTCTGCTATATGCAGAACATTATAATGTGTAATATTTACAGTAAATGCATAGTTAAAACCTTTATTAAATATGAATATTGCATAACAATTATTGTTCATGTGTTAATCTACATAATTGCAAAGGGCTCCAATGCTCTTATATATATATGTATTATGTGTGTACATATGTATTTATGGCTTTACATGTGTATTTATGTCTGTAAATACATAAATACACATATACATACATAAATACATATGTATACATATATGTATATAAATATATATACATACATACATATACATACACACATATAAACATACACTCTGTAGACATGTATATGTATGTATCTCTATGTTAAATCCCATTGACTACCTTTTTTCTCTAACACCTGAGATCTCATACCTTTGAGCCTTTATAACTTTTTTGTGCAATATTTTTTTTTAAATAATTTTTATTAGATTGTGTTATTATGAGTGTAACTGTACTTTTTAATGTATTTTTGATGAGTTGTGTGCTACTTTTTAGTTTTACGAAACAGTTAACCAGAGTTCTGAAGTAGCGGTAATCATTCTAGCGTAAATCGTGATTGTGCTCAAGCGATAGGATTTACTTTCAACTTGTAAAACAGGCTATAAGCCCAATAAGTGCAAACACTCGCAATAAACCCATCACTTGCGTGCAAATGTTTGCGCTCCACTCGTAATCTGGCCGAATGTAAATATTACAGTTACCTGTGTTCTGAATCTTTATCTGTTTATTAAGTTTGTAGAACAAAACAAAACTGTCATTTACAGTATGGATATTTCTTTATTGCTAAGTCCATATTTTATCATTTAATATTGATACCTGTGTGTTCTAAAATATTTTATATTACCCATTTTCTTACTTACATCAGTATAAAGATCATTTGGATCATTTTGGATCAGGTGGATTCTTTAACCACCCTGCCATTTTTGGAAAATTTAATGGTATAATTCAATTTCAAATAAGTTTAATTTTTCAACTTCTAACAAAGAACATATTTGTGTTTCATGTCCCTTTAATAGACTTTTAACTCATTACATTTTTAATACGCATCTTCTAAGAGCCCTATGATCAAATGAAATATAATTTATAATATACTAGTGGGGAAGCCTGCCCAGAGAGCAGTCTATTGTGGTGACGGAACCACCGAAACACCCTGCCATATTCGGAAGGGCAGTCTATTGTGGTGACGAATGGCAGGGTGGTGAAAAAATCAACCTGGATGCAGCATAACCCTGCCATTTTTGGAATCCACCTGGATGCAGCTTACGCTGCATCCAGGGGAATTCTTTCACCACCCTGCCATCCAAGTGGATTCCGAAAATGGCTTGGTGATGAAAGAATCCACCTGGATGCAGCTTACGCTGCATCCAGGTGGATTCTGAAAAAGGCAGGGTGGTGAAAGAATCCATCCAGGTGGATTCTTTCACCACCCCTTTTGCTCTCTCTCCCCCCTCTCTTTTGCTCTCTCTCTCCCCTCTCTTTTGCTCTCTCTCCCCTTCTTTTGCTCTCTCTCCCCCTCTTTTGATCTCACCCCCCGCTCTTTTGCTCTCTCTCCCCCTCTTTTTTGCTCTCTCTCCCTCCTCTCTTTTGCTCTCTCTCCCCCCGCTCTATTGCTCTCTCTCTCTCCCCTCTCTTTTTCTCTCTCTCTCCCCCTCTCTTTTGCACTCTCTTTCACCCTCTCTTTTGCTTTCTCCCCCCCCTCTTTTGCTCTCCCTCTCCCCCTCTCTTTTGCTCTCTCTCTTCCCTCTTTTTTGCTCTCTTTCCCCCCCTCTCATTTGCTCTCTATCTCCACTCTTTATTGCTCTCTCTCTCTCTCTCTCTCTCTCTCTCTCTCTCTCTCTCTCTCTCTCCCATCTCATTTGCTCTCTCTCCCCCCTCTTTTTTGCTCTCCCATCTTTTTTGCTCTCTTTCCCCCTCTCTTTTGCTCTCTCTCTCCCTCTCTTTTGCTTGCTCTCTCCCCTCTCTTTTGCTCTCTCTCCCCCCTCTCTATTGCTCCCTCTCCACTCTCTTTTGCTCTCTCTCTCCCCTCTCTTTTGCGCTCTCTCCCAATCTCTTTTGCTCTCTCTCCCCCTCTTGTTTGCTCTCTCTCTCCCCCTCTCCTTTGCTCTCTCCCCCCCCTCTCTTTTGCACTCTCCTCTCTTTTGCTCTCTCCCTCCCCTCTCCCTCCCTCCCCTCTCTTTTGCTCTCTCTATCCCCTCTTTTGCTCTCTCTCTCCCCTCTCTTTTGCTCGCTCTCACCTCTCTTTTGCTCTCTCTCCCCCTCTCTTTTGCCCTCTCTCCCCCTCTCTTTTGCTCTCTCTCCCCCCTCTTGTTTGCTCTCTCTCTCCCCCCCTCTCTTTT
This sequence comes from Bombina bombina, assembly GCF_027579735.1. Taxonomy (NCBI): domain Eukaryota; kingdom Metazoa; phylum Chordata; class Amphibia; order Anura; family Bombinatoridae; genus Bombina; species Bombina bombina. The sequence goes on along the minus strand of NC_069505.1, from coordinate 616,055,316 downwards.
GCTCTCTCTCCCCCCTCTTTTGCACTCTCCTCTCTTTTGCTCTCTCTCTCCCCTCTCTTTTGCTCTCTCTCTCCCTTCTTTTGCTCTCTCTCTCCCTTCTCTTTTGCTCTCTCTCCCCTCTCTTTTGCTCTCTCTCTACCCTCTCTTTTTCTCTCTCTCCCCCCTCTTTTTCTCTCTCTCCCCCCTCTCTTTTGATCTCCCTCCCCCCTCTCTTTTTCTCTCCCTACCCTCTCTTTTGCTCTCTCTCTTCCCTCTCTTTTGCTCTCTCTCCCCCCTCTTGTTTGCTCTCTCTCTCCCCCTCTCTTTTGCTCTGTCTCTCCCCCTCTCTTTTGCGCTCTCTCTCCTTCTCTCTTTTGCTCTCTTGCTCCCTTCTTTTGCTCTCTCTCTCCCCTCTCATTTGCTCTCTCTCTCCCCTCTTTTGCTCTCTCTCTTCCTTCTCTTTTGCTCTCCCCTTTCTTTTGCTCTTTCTCTCTCCCCCCTCTTTTCCCCCCCCCCTCTCTTTTGGTCTCCCTCTTCCCCCTCTCTTTATCTCTCCCTCCCCTTATTTTTTTGCTCTTCCCCCTCTCTTTTGCTCTCTCTCTTCCCTCTATTTTGCTCTCTCTCTTCCCTCTCTTTTGCTCTCTCTCCCCTCCCTTTTTCTCTCTCTCCCCCCTCTCTTTTGCTCCCTCTCCACTCTCTTTTGCTCTCTATCTCCCCTCTCTTTTGCACTCTCTCCCAATCTCTTTTGCGCTCTCTCCCCCTCTTGTTTGCTCTCTCCCCCTCTCCTTTGCTCTCTCTCCCCCCTCTCTTTTGCACTCTCCTCTCTTTTGCTCTCTCCCTCCCCTCTCCCTCCCTCCCTCCCCTCTCTTTTGCTCTCTCTCTCCCCTCTTTTGCTCTCTCTCCCCTCTCTTTTGCTCGCTCTCACCTCTCTTTTGATCTCTCTCCCCCTCTCTTTTGCTCTCTCTCCCCCTCTCTTTTGCTCTCTCTCCCCCCTCTTGTTTGCTCTCTCTCTCCCCCCCTCTCTTTTGCTCTCTCTCCCCCCTCTTTTGCACTCTCCTCTCTTTTGCTCTCTCTCTCCCCTCTCTTTTGCTCTCTCTCTCCCCTCTTTTGCTCTCTCTCTCCCTTCTCTTTTGCTCTCTCTCCCCTCTCTTTTGCTCTCTCTCTACCCTCTCTTTTTCTCTCTCTCCCCCCTCTTTTTCTCTCTCTCCCCCCTCTTTTTCTCTCTCTCCCCCCTCTCTTTTGATCTCCCTCCCCCCTCTCTTTTTCTCTCCCTACCCTCTCTTTTGCTCTCTCTCTTCCCTCTCTTTTGCTCTCTCTCCCCCCTCTTGTTTGCTCTCTCTCTCCCCCTCTCTTTTGCTCTGTCTCTCCCCCTCTCTTTTGCGCTCTCTCTCCTTCTCTCTTTTGCTCTCTTGCTCCCTTCTTTTGCTCTCTCTCTCTCTCCTCTCTTTTGCTCTCTCTCTCCCCTCTTTTGCTCTCTCTCTTCCTTCTCTTTTGCTCTCCCCTTTTTTTGCTCTCTCTCTCTCCCCCCTCTTTTTTTTCTCCCTCCCCCTCTCTTTTGGTCTCCCTCTTCCCCCTCTCTTTATCTCTCCCTCCCCTTATTTTTTTGCTCTTCCCCCTCTCTTTTGCTCTCTCTCTCCCCTCTATTTTGCTCTCTCTCTTCCCTCTCTTTTGCTCTCTCTCCCCCCTCTTGTTTGCTCTCTCTCTCCCCCTCTCTTTTGCTCTGTCTCTCCCCCTCTCTTTTGCGCTCTCTCTCCTTCTCTCTTTTGCTCTCTTGCTCCCTTCTTTTGCTCTCTCTCTCCCCTCTCTTTTGCTCTCTCTCTCCCCTCTTTTGCTCTCTCTCTTCCTTCTCTTTTGCTCTCCCCTTTCTTTTGCTCTTTCTCTCTCCCCCCTCTTTTCCCCCCCCCCCTCTCTTTTGGTCTCCCTCTTCCCCCTCTCTTTATCTCTCCCTCCCCTTATTTTTTTGCTCTTCCCCCTCTCTTTTGCTCTCTCTCTTCCCTCTATTTTGCTCTCTCTCTTCCCTCTCTTTTGCTCTCTCTCCCCTCCCTTTTTCTCTCTCTCCCCCCTCTCTTTTGCTCCCTCTCCACTCTCTTTTGCTCTCTCTCTCCCCTCTCTTTTGCACTCTCTCCCAATCTCTTTTGCTCTCTCTCCCCCTCTTGTTTGCTCTCTCCCCCTCTCCTTTGCTCTCTCTCCCCCCTCTCTTTTGCACTCTCCTCTCTTTTGCTCTCTCCCTCCCCTCTCCCTCCCTCCCTCCCCTCTCTTTTGCTCTCTCTCTCCCCTCTTTTGCTCTCTCTCCCCTCTCTTTTGCTCGCTCTCACCTCTCTTTTGATCTCTCTCCCCCTCTCTTTTGCTCTCTCTCCCCCTCTCTTTTGCTCTCTCTCCCCCCTCTTGTTTGCTCTCTCTCTCCCCCCTCTCTTTTGCTCTCTCTCCCCCCTCTTTTGCACTCTCCTCTCTTTTGCTCTCTCTCTCCCCTCTCTTTTGCTCTCTCTCTCCCCTCTTTTGCTCTCTCTCTCCCTTCTCTTTTGCTCTCTCTCCCCTCTCTTTTGCTCTCTCTCTACCCTCTCTTTTTCTCTCTCTCCCCCCTCTTTTTCTCTCTCTCCCCCCTCTCTTTTGATCTCCCTCCCCCCTCTCTTTTTCCCTCCCTACCCTCTCTTTTGCTCTCTCTCTTCCCTCTCTTTTGCTCTCTCTCCCCCCTCTTGTTTGCTCTCTCTCTCCCCCTCTCTTTTGCTCTGTCTCTCCCCCTCTCTTTTGCGCTCTCTCTCCTTCTCTCTTTTGCTCTCTTGCTCCCTTCTTTTGCTCTCTCTCTCCCCTCTCTTTTGCTCTCTCTCTCCCCTCTTTTGCTCTCTCTCTTCCTTCTCTTTTGCTCTCCCCTTTTTTTGCTCTCTCTCTCTCCCCCCTCTTTTTTTTCTCCCTCCCTCTCTCTTTTGGTCTCCCTCTTCCCCCTCTCTTTATCTCTCCCTCCCCTTATTTTTTTGCTCTTCCCCCTCTCTTTTGCTCTCTCTCTCCCCTCTATTTTGCTCTCTCTCTTCCCTCTCTTTTGCTCTCTCTCCCCTCCCTTTTTCTCTCTCTCTCCCCTCTCTTTTGCTCTCCACTTCCCTGCTGATCCGCCCAAAACACCGATATTCAGCATCTTCATCTTAGAAATCAAAATGCATACACCAACCATTAGGTGTTGTTAGACACTCCCTTTTATACCTCTCTATGGACAAGAATGACCGGTTCACCATTGCTGTCGATTGCTGCAATAAAAGTAATTACTTCAGCCTTATAAATTACAATTAAAGTATGTAGATATTAAATCTCTCTCTCTCTCTCTCTCTCTCTCTCTCTATATATATATATATATATATATATATATATATAATTTTTCATTATAAAAGGGATCAGGGTATGCAATACACAGACTTATTACTCTAACATAAGAACTGAAGTGAACCATGGTAACATATTTATAAAATTAACATGAATATGCTAGTTCATTAATATCGAACATCACTGACAAAAAAGACGCGTTAATTTCAATTATTAAGTTTATTTATTGTAAGATGTCTGCGACGACAAAAAAACATTAGAGCAAACATTTTCAGACTCCCATTGATTCCTATGGCATTCGCGGCCTCAGAGGTGGCGGTTTGAACGATAGGTACGCTGCGTCAAAATGGACACGAGCATCAATGTTGAATATTTGATACATTTCAAAGAATTCAATTACATTCGAATGACAACTCTTTTTATCAGTATTATGCTACAATTTCGGAGGATATCAAAGCGGATCATCAGTATTCCGCTTGAAGACCGTGAGCATCAATATGCGTTGGATTCATCTCATGGGAGTGTAAATTATTTTGAACATTGCAACATTTGACAATCTTGATGCTTTGTTAACTACGGTGAATCAATCTTGCATCATATTCAACGCGGAATTCAATCGTATTATCCGTTGAAGTTTTGATAAAGTGAAGCCCATGTGTTTTTTGTATGCTGATTTTACAACTTGTTTTATTGAATAGAATATTTAATTTTGCTTTGTATTTAGCAACTATGTGTCTGTCTTCTTACACATACCTGGAGATGTTGATGTATTCTTGGCAGCCTCTACAATAGCCCTATTACTACAACCATCTTATTTTTCATCATCAAGGGACATAGACATGTAAAAGAATTTCCATACTGTTCTCAATAGGCCGGATTTATGAATGTTATTTTAGCAAGTTATTATTGTTCTTCATAGTAATAATGTTATTATTATAAATCTAGTTGGTTATTGCTTTAACCTCTTAATGCCGTTATGCCGTTCTATTCCGTCATAATTACACTGGGCTTTAAAGCCGTTATGACGGAATAGAAAGTCATAGCTAACGGCTGTCCTGAAGCCTTCTGTGCTTTCAGGATTTGATTGTGGTCTGGAGGGCGTTCCTAGGGTTGTTAGGGAAGCCCCCCAGACGCGATCCAATAATTGAAATCTTGCGATCGTGTGCACGATCGCGTGGTTTCAATTTGTCAAGATCGGAACAGTTGTTCCGATGTAGGCACTTTAGCCCTGTCACGAAAGGGTTAAGGGTACATAAAGTTTCTGGAGAGCTGGGTTTTATACTTGTGACATACCCGTAACTAATTATTTACTATGATCTTACTACTAAGGTATATAATGAGGCAACGTACATATTTATATGTCATAAAGTTTGTGCCTCTTACTTGTTTCCCCCTTCTAATAACTTTACTCTCAGGTGACACATTTTGTTTATTGGTGTGGCTGAGCTATCTGCGGCAATGGCAGTAAGGCTTACCTCCACCTGTTTAGGTGTCATTTAGGTTGTCAAATTAACTGAGAGGGAAGTAGAGGTTCCTACAAGCTCAGGTGAGATTACTTATTAAAATATCTTATTAGTAGAGCAGAGGGTGTCATATTTTAATCCTTATTTACCAACAATTGCAAGTTTTCTACTTTATAAGTTATTTTGGCTAATTATTATAAGAGGGTGTATTCACTTGTGAAGAATGGGATGGGGATTATATTTTATTCAGAGGGCATGTTATAGGCATTATCCTTTGGTGTTTATTGTCTTACAGCCAGATTACGAATTTTGCGTTATGGCTGCTCGCTAATGACTTGTGTGTTATTTCCATTGCGTATCTTTTTATAACGTAGGTATTATGAGTCTGAAAAACCTCGTAACGTGTCGCGGTAACACGACTACCGCGTTTATTGAATAAGCGTAATTACGGGTGCGTTTAACATTCTCCCACAGAGATCAATGCTAAATGAAATAAGCACAGATTTTTCAACTAACACTTTATCTCGCGAGAAATACACACTGCTCTGTCATATTTCGTGTACCACATAATGCACAACAAAAACACAGATCAAATGTACAAACAACAATCGCTCACGCAACATAGCACATACGCATTACACATTCACAATCGGAAACAAAAAATAATGCACAACATTTACACTAAACGAGGAATACATAAATACGTTCAGATCTTGCAACACGGAACAAAACAACATGCAAAAAGAATTGCACACTGATACACAAACAAAACATTCACATTAAAGATTACATAACATTAATACAAATAAACATTCACACCATTTCAAAAATACGAGACCATCACAAATCAGCATTTACATATAATACTTTTGGACAATGTTATGCAAATGTTATGCAATATCACTATGACATCACCGCATTATACACATTACACAAATACAAACTCAATATGAGCATGCACAAATTCAAACAACTAATGCACATTGCACACATACTAATTACTAAGAAAGCACAACTGAACCTCCTTTACTTTGCAAACCGGTACATCATTAAACATTTACATATGGTATATAAGCTTGTTCGAAGCATGGCTTCTTTGACTGTATTGCTTTTTCGAGTTAGGTGCAAGTCTAGGCGTTGGAGGGTTTGGTGAGATTTGAGACTAGAGAGTTTGGAGAGTAGAGAGAGTTAGTGTGAGTTACTGTGAATTAGTGAGAGTTAGTGAGAGTTAGTGATAGAGATGAGTTTGTTTGGGTGAGTGTGCTAGTGTTTTGTTCCTACATTCATTATACAAACACATTTACCCGCAAACACATTCAATACATACATACACATATCACTAACAGTACATACACTCCATACCCCATTCCCTCTCATAATACACTCCATAACCCATTCCCTTTAAGCCCATACTCCATTCCCTTTAAGCCCATACCCCATGCCCGTTCATCCCATAGGTTTTTCAATTTATTAAACTTATTGTTTACATATCCTCAATTTAGTCTTTTTACACATATACATTTGTCTGTTTAATATCCCTTACCCTCTTTTATTTATATCCCATTCACACTTTAAGCACTTTTTTTAACTTTTTGTTCATTATTTTGACCCCCTTTCATTTGGGCACATTTACATTTTGTCTGAGTATGTCGGGAGAGGGGGATAGGGAGCAGATTAGCCGTGAGCTATTAGAGCTCATTAGGCAGGAGGCTAGGGCTGAGTTCAGGGATGAGCTTGTAGAGGAGGCTAGGGAGGAGGTTAGGCAGGATAGAGGGAGGGGGAGATGAAGGGGGAGTGGAAGGGGAGAGGTACGGGACAGGAAGGGGGAGAGGAAGGGGTGGGTGGACCCAGCCACATTGTTGAAGATGAACAAGTGGCTGGGCCCAGTGGTGTGCAGCGTAGACAGGGAGCTTCACAGTACGGGGAACAGAGGCTCACATTGCATGGGAAGCCCGAGGGAAGAGAGATATACCATGGATGAGAAGGAGGCCCTCATCGAGGCTTATATGGAGAGGGCTAGGAGGCTGCAGGCACAGAAGGCCACCCCTAAGGATGAGAGGAAGTGGTGGAACGAGATCAGGGATGCCGTAAATGCAGTGGGGGGCTATAAAAGGGATGTGAAGTATTTTCAGCACCATTACCGGGACTGTTCACAAGGGAGAGGGAATACCTTACAGGGACCGGTGGCGGTCCAGAAATCATCTTAGAGTTTTCCCGCTGGGAGGAAATGCTGCGTCCCAACATCTCTGAGGTGGCCATAGTCGGTATTGAAGGAGTTGATACCGGGAACCTGCCCCTCTCATCTGCCGGTAAGCTCATTTACTAATCTCTTTACATCAATCTCATAACCCACTCACATGAAAAAATGTATTTAAGGATATGACTAACGAAATTACGCATTAGACATTATTATGTAAACGCATTCACAATTACCTTGCGAAAGTTGCATTTCAAGAAAGCTATCACATTAGTATCTAGGCTACAGATTAGGTGTGCATTTAAACAGATTGAAGAGAAACACAAAAAGACATTCAGATTGACCATATAGATATCATAAACACGGGTTTGCAAATGCTGAAATCGTATACATTGCTTTTGCTTACAATAGAATTATGAAGGCAGCCTCAATACATTTTCAAATACAAAATGTACATCTTTATTTGGAACTGTGCTAATATCTTGATTTCTTTCTTTTACAATATACAGAGTCTGAGGCAGCACAGCACCCACAGGCTTCTCCTTCACCCAGTCATGAGAGTGGTGCAGATGACTCACCACCTCGGGAGACATGGAAGACATTCCTGTACCATCATAATCCCCTGAAAAAGCTTCTTCTGCAAAAGAGATCCCTGCAGTAGCCCCTTGTGCACCAGCAGCCCCTTGTGCACCAGCAGCCCCTCATGCACCAGCAGCCCGCCGTGTATCAGCAGCCCACCGTGCAGCAGCTCCTCAGGAGAACATACCCCCAGAGATAGCAGAGGTGCAGATCTTGACGGATTTCCTAGAGGAGATGCGTGCCTCCCGGAGGGAGCAGGCAGAAAGCAGAGTGTACCTGACGGGAGTACTGAATGATATTCGCGAAGACCAAAGAGAGATTTTGAATACTCTTAATGATATGTTGCAGGTCCTCCGGGTGGTGCAAAACGCACCTAGGCCATCTGCTCCTTCCCCATCTGCTCCTGGATCCTCTGCTCCTGGACCATCTGCTCCTGGTCCATCTTCTCCTGGGCCTCCTCCATCTTCTCCTCTGCCTCAATCTCCTCCTCAGCCTGGTGATCCCTTAATCACTCACAGTACTCCTCCTCCCCCTCTTCCACAAACATCTCCTATGAGAACTCGTCGGAGGGGGCAGTTGCCCCCCCCCCCAGAGCCTCAGTCTCGTGGGAAGAGGGGAAGGAAGAGGAAGCAATTTTGTATATATTTTTAGTTTTTTAATGTGTAAAGGATAGGTATGTGATGATGTGGTCTTCTTACACTTGTGGAGCACACTCTGTATTTAATAGGCTTCTATGGGACCAGGTCCATGGAGGCAGATTGTTTGCAGAGTGTGTTTTACAAGTGTGTGGAGACCACATCATCACATGCTATCCTTGTTAATTACATTGATTGGTTTTTGCGATGTGATGCCCAAACTGTTCTCCTAATCTCAAACAAAATGACCATTACAATTATACATGATGGCATATCACTGTATTTCTGTCAACAACACAGCTTAAAGTGACAGTTACAAAGAAAAAACTTTATTAAGAATTATCAAGTTTTGAATAGCAAGAATTATAGAAATACATGTTTTACTTCTGTGATTAACCTTGTATCTATGACTCAGAAAAATGACCCCTTATTTCAGTTCTTTTGACAGACCTGCATTTCAGCCAATCAGTGATCAATCCAGGGTAAATATATTGCATGAGCTCAATGTTTTCTATATGAAACACATTAACTAATGCCCTCTAGTGGTCAAAATGCATTCAGATTAGATGCACTCGTTAAGGTCTAAAAAATGAGCAGATGAAGTTCCTAGGTTTAGCTTTCAACTAAGAACACCAAGTAAACAAAGATAAATTGGGGATAAAAGTTTAAGAGAAATTTAAAAAAAAGTTCATTTTTAAATATTTAAATCATTACTGTTTTGCTTAACTTGACTGTTCCTTTAAACAATAACATATGCTAACATATACTAATCCTTAGGGCTTGTTGGTATATCTACACATACTTGTTAAAAAAAGGTAATATTTGAAAAGGATACTAAGCATAAATGTCATATTTCTCTAGATGTGTTAAATAAAATCAATTTTATTAAAGCTACATTATAGTGTTTGAATTATTTAAGAAACACATTTCATTTAGAAGGAATCTGGTTTCGTGGCCTTTTAAGAGTTACATTAGAAATATATGCTCACAATACTATATTTGGAGATCAACAATGTGGAAGACATACATGACACGATACTGAGCATTTACATTAATAAAAAATATCAGGACATTACATCTAGAATAAGTAGACATCTCATATATTTATCATATGATAAAGGTCAATGCATATTGATTACTTTATTCAAATACAAAAGCACATCTTTAGGAATTATATATGTAGAAAAGTCAACACAACACAGAAATTATTTAGTAAAGTCAAAATATTGTTGACAGTAAAATATTGCGGGACAACGTAATCCAATCAGACGGATTTAACATCTTGGTATGTGACTTCTTAAGCAACATGGTGCATCAGAGATTGCGTAAAAACGTCATCCAATCAAATGCACATCCGAGACAGCGTAAAAACGGCATCCAATCAAAGGACTCATTTTACAGCTTTGCATGTGACGTCTTAAGCAACATGGCGCATCCGAGATTGTGTAAAAACGGCATCCAATCAAAGGACAAATTTTACAGCTTTGAATGTCAATAAGAAACTTATTTATCTTTTAAAAAATACTATGTGCTATATTGTTATCTGTGAATGTCACGCTAGATAGCGTAATACTGTGATATATCAAATATAATCATTGTTGGTAATAAGCATATATTTCATTAGAATAGGAGGATTCTAAACTATTAAGGAAGCAGCAGGGTTTAAATGGACATGAAACCCACATTTTATGTTACACGATTATGTACGAAATTGCAATTTTAACTACCTTTCAAATTGAATTATATTATTCTTTCTATTGTTATCTATTGTTAGCTAATATCGCTCTGTACAGTTAACAAGTTGTATAGTCTGGGTTGTGCCAGACTTAGCCGCTTATTTTTCAGTATCTCCTATTACCATAATATGTATTTATATACTCCGGTTTGTCATACGATATAAAGTTACACTGTGTCTCTCTTAGATACATTCAGGTTACAACGTAATGCTTGATATTACAATAATATAACAGTTACATGGGCTAAGGAATGAAGATGATGTTTGATTTTCTCTATTTGTGCAATAATTGCATCTAGCACACAGCATTAGTCACTTTAATCACCCTGGCCATGAGATATATGGATTGTTGTTCTATAGACAACCAGTAGTATCAAGCTCATAAGAGAAGTTACTTTCAACCACCTTTGCTAATATATATTGTTAGGGTACATTTATAACCACACTTGCAGACCTCACACTCTGCTCCTACAAACCCAGGCTACTAACTATTTCATTGCTGAATACAAAGTTATACTATAGGCTTGAATTTCAGCCACGGTTATAGTACCTACTTCATTTAGGGTTTGTTCTATACAGGTGGACATGCAAATCTAACATAATCTGAAAAGGAATACCAATAATACTATAATATAAAAAAACAGGAATACTAAAAACAGGTTAATGCCTGATGTTACCACCCATTTTAGAGGATCATATTTAGAGTGAATACATCATTAAATATTGGGATAAGATGTAACTATGCTATAAATTTTATAGCTCATATTAAGATGGTTGCCACAGGTCACTTTATAGCCGTTTATACTGCTATAGCAGTAACTATTCATGAGTACCCATAATACTTGAATTCAATTTTGTCCCATAAGAATTTTATTGATCATTGCAGATAAGTCTTGTGAATTTGATTAGTATTCTACTGATACTAGTCACACAAGATGTTCAGAATAATACCGGAGTATTCACTTTACATAATTACTGACCTTGAGTAAGCACAGAACAAGGTATATTTGTACACTGACAGAGCTATTGTATATTCAATACATTCTTAATGAACATATCAGAGAGACTAGTTCATTGTTCAACACAATGAGCAAACTCAGAATATACAATATTACATGCTAGTATACAACAGCCTGGGGAACAATCCATTTAATTACTGAGAGGCATAGATACAAGAAATATTCCCCCAAGTGTGATGCTAACAGTTCGATATCACATTAGAGTGTCTGTGACATTTTTAATTGTGTGTTACCCTTATTTTAAGTTTATTATGTAATAAAAGTTATATTTTAGAAACCTAGCACCACACAGACTGCCCACTAGTCTGGGCCTAGAGTGCTTCTACGTGCATACTTTTTAGTAGATATTCGCAAATCTCTAGCGATGTTCTACCCATAGCAATGTATCGTTGGATAATTAAAAAGAAGCAATAATAATAGAAAGATATTAATCAGCTAAAATATGTGCATTACACACAGTGATTTCTTTTGTTAGACTACTACAATAAGATATAAGGGAAATTGGAATACATGTGCTGTCAACATTCAACTAATAGTCTGTTTGAAGAATATTATATGTCTATGTTGATGTAAAAAGTGAATAAATACATTAGAAATGCATATCCATTAATTAAGAATTGTGGTCAGCATCACTTAAAGGGACATGAAATACAAACAATTAAGTTCATGATTCACAGAGAGGATACTATTTCCATCAATTTAATAATTTACATAGATTATCTTAGTTTAATAATCTTGTGATCATTTGTTAAAGGTGCATCAATTCACTAATGGTTTCTAAATTAACACATGAATGAGCCAAGAACAACCAATATATATATGCAACCAACAATCAACATCTAGAACCTAGGTTCTCTGCTACTCATGATCTTGCAAAGAAAAACCTTTCAGCAAAGTATATCAAGAAAATTAAGCAAATTAAATAATAGATGTAAATATGATATTGATTTAAAATTGTATTATATATCTGAATAATGAAAGACCATGTTTTGGTTTATTGTCCCTTTAAGGGTTAACCACGTAAAATAGAGATTTTAATAAATGATATGAATAAATAAAGAGGCAAAAATAATATATTAATGACTCTCTTTTTATTATGATGTCATAAAACATAAAGAAATAAGATAAATTGAAAAAAAGTCATATTGATAAATCAGCCCCATTGGAGCCATTTGACAAGGTGACATAGTGCATCACAGTCCTTGGAGGGAGTTGACAGGGCAAACCCAGCCCCATTTGAGCCATCTGACAAGGTGACATAGTGCATCACAGTCCTTGGAGGGAGTTGACAGGGCAAACACAGCCCCATTGGAGCCATCTGACAAGGTGACATAGTGCATTACAGTCCCTGGAGGGAGTTGACAGGGCAAACAAAGGCCAACACAGCCCCATTGGAGTCATCTGACAAGGCGACATAGTGCATCACAGTCCTTGGAGGGAGTTTACAGGGCAAACAAAGACCAACACAGCCCCATTGGAGCCATCTGACAAGGTGACATAGTGCATCACAGTCCTTGGAGGGAGTTGACAGGGCAAACCCAGCCCCATTGGAGCCATCTGAAAAGGTGACATAGTGCATCACAGTTCTTGGAGGGAGTTAACAGGGCAAACAAAGACCAACACAGTCCCATTGGAGCCATCTGACAAGGTGACATAGTGCATCACAGTCCCTGGAGGGAGTTGACAGGGCAAACAAAGACCAACACAGCCCCATTGGAGCCATCTGACAAGGTGACATAGTGCATCACAGTCCTTGGAGGGAGTTGACAGGGCAAACAAAGACCAACACAGCCCCATTGGAGCCATCTGACAAGGTGACATAGTGCATCACAGTCCTTGGAGGGAGTTGACAGGGCAAACAAAGGCCAACACAGCCCCATTGGAGCCATCTGACAAGGCGACATAGTGCATCACAGTCCCTGGAGGGAGTTAACAGGGCAAACAAAGACCAACACAGCCCCATTGGAGCCATCTGACAAGGTGACATAGTGCATCACAGTCCTTGGAGGGAGTTGACAGGGCAAACAAAGACCAACACAGCCCCATTGGAGCCATCTGACAAGGTGACATAGTGCATCACAGTCCTTGGAGGGAGTTGACAGGGCAAACAAAGGCCAGCACAGCCCCATTGGAGCCATCTGACAAGGTGACATAGTGCATCACAGTCCTTGGAGGGAGTTGACAGGGCAAACAAAGACCAACACAGCCCCATTGGAGCCATCTGACAAGGTGACATAGTGCATCACAGTCCCTGGAGGGAGTTGACAGGGCAAACCCAGCCCCATTGGAGCCATCTGACAAGGTGACATAGTGCATCACAGTCCCTGGAGGGAGTTAACAGGGCAAACAAAGACCAACACAGCCCCATTGGAGCCATCTGACAAGGTGACATAGTGCATCACAGTCCCTGGAGGGAGTTGACAGGGCAAACAAAGACCAACACAGCCCCATTGGAGCCACCTGACAAGGTGAATTAGTGCAACAGGCACAACAGTAAAACTAAAAAAGGCCAAATGGCAACAAATATAAACAACAAACTAACAACATGTGGATGGAGGAGTTATTAGTTCTCCCTTGGGCCATCTCCGGATCCTCCACTTATGGTGCATCAGCATCACCCTCATCGTCCTGTGCATTTCCAGCTGCAGCTTCATGCATTGCCTCTAACCGCATTATGCGTTCTAGAGTCAAGCGATGAAGCCGCAGCTGGAGATGTATGGTCTCATGCATCCTTCCCAGCAACTGACTGTTACTCAGCATGGTCTGCTCTATACGTGCTAGAGCCTCTAGCATTAACCATGCTGTGTCACAACCTAAAAAAAATAAATAATACAAATTAATAATAATTACAGAACATAATAAAAAGAGAGCTAAGAGGCATTGTAATAATTAAAATACAAATCATTATTATCATTAAATATCCTAGATATAAGATTGACACATTAAATATGTTCTTCAGAGATAAACCATTAAGATATGAAGACAAATCAAAAGCCAATCAATCTTTAAAAATATATTTCTTTGGTTTATGACACACTGTGAAAATGGCAGTGATACCAAATCCTAAATATTGGCATATATACATAATAGATATGTGAATTAAGGCCCTGCATTGAAATCCTGCTATTCCCTGCTTTTCTGTCATTTTATTCCAAGTCTCTCTTTTTGGTATGTGAATTAACGCCCTGCATTGAAATCCTGCTATTCCCTGCTTTTCTGTCATTTTATTCCAAGTCTCTCTGTGTATATGTATATTGAGCACATGAATTTAGGCTGTTAAAATTAAGTCCTGTATTTATTGTAATGATTTTTCACAATGTCTCAATTCTAATGTCTAGTTAATTGCCATGTGATGCTCAATCCTTATCAATACTTGCTATAACTCTAAAATGTATAGTTGCCTTATGTCACAGTTTTAACCCCCTCTAAATTTTATTGTCTGTTTACTTAACTAATCTCACCCTGACCAGATTCTAACATTCTAATTGGCCTTACCAACTGTCTTTGATTAGCAATCAACTAAATTTAGTGGACTTAGCTGACTGCCCTACCTGTATATATTTCAGACTAGTTTTGGGGAAGTGCATTGCACAGGGGTGCTTTGCTTACAGGGCAGTGTACTTTTTAACAATAGCATATGTTCACATTTTAAAAGTGAACATTTTATAAGTGAGGCACTAATTTTTAAGAATTATACAAGAATTGAACAAGGATTGGGCAAGGGGCAAGACACAAGGCAAGTACTCTTGTAATTCTGTGTTTTATGTATCTCATTGTATCCTTTTGCAAGTGCTGCTGTAACACTGTGTCTTATGTGTTTACTTGGTCATAATAATGCTCAATATCTTCATATTCTTTTTTGCTACCTCTTGTCTCTATAACAAACTACATTACTCAATTACTCCTTCTCCCTCTCCACCTGCACTGTTCATCTCTCTTATACTCACCTTACTTTTGTACTCATGAACTTTACCTATTCCTAAACACTCTCTCTCCCACCTGCACTTCAGCCAAAAAAACAGTCTCATTACTGCAAATCTGCTTCTCATCTCATGTCACTCTCCCTCTTGCTCATACTAGCTGCTGGCGACATCTCCCCTAATCCTGGTCCCTCACAACCTCCTAGCCTTTCACTTCCTTGTGTGCCTTTCAATAGACTTCATAAACCAAACTCTGGTAACCTTAATCGCATTCCTCTTACATCTAAAAACCCCTCCCCCTTCACTTGTGCACTCTGGAACTCTCCCTCTGTTTGCAACAAGCTCACTTCTATCCATGATCTCTTTATCTCCCACTCTCTTAACCTTCTGGCTCTTACAGAAACCTGGCTCTCTGCTTCAGACCCAGCATCCACTGCTGCACTGTCACATGGGGGTCTCCATTTCAGCCACACTCCTAGGTCTGGCAATAGACAAGGAGGTGGTGTCGGTATTTTACTTTCCTCTCGTTGCACCTTCCAACAAATACAGCCCTTCTCTTCACTCACATTTTCTTCATTTGAAGCACACATGATTCGGTTATTCTCTCCCCTCTCTATACGTGTTGCAGTCTTATACCGTCCCCCTGGCTCCCCAACTCAATTTTTAGATCACTTTGCTGCCTGGCTTCTTTATTTCCTTTCCTCAGACACCCCTGCCCTCATTATTGGCGACTTTAACATCCCTCTTGACAATCCCACTGCCTCCTCTGCAAAACAACTTCTTCAACTGACTTCCTCTTTCGGCCTGTCACAATGGACTGACTCTCCCACTCACAAAGATGGTCATTCCCTTGATCTGACTTTCACCTATCGATGCACTCTTTCAAATTTAACAAACTCCCCTTTTCCTCTTTCTGACCATCATCTCCTAACTTGCAACATCACTAACCTACCTACAACTCCCCTCCCTCTACCCCTCACACCAAACTTCACATAAGCACTGTCACTAGATCTGCATCAGCTTGCTAGCTCTCTCAAACCTCTCCTCTCATCCATCACCTCCTTTTCCTGCCCTGACCAATCTATCTGCCAGTATAATTCCACCCTTACATCGGCAATTGACACTCTGGCCCCTCCAACCTTAGCTCTGAAACCACACTCTCATCCTCAGCCCTGGCATACTCCTCTGACACGATACCTACACAGATGCTCCCGTACTGCTGAGCGACATTGGAGGAAATCTCAGAGTTCAGCTGACTTTCTTCACTACAAGTTCATCCTGAACTCCTACTATTCTGCCCTTAATCTTTATAAGCAACAATATTTTTCTAATCTCATCTCCACTCTTTCCTCTAACCCTAAAAGTCTGTTCTCCATGTTCAACACTCTTCTCCGCCCACCTCCACCTCCTAACACAACCTCTCTCTCAGCTCAAGATTTTTCCAGCCACTTCAACAACAAAATTGACTCCATCAGAAGTGAAATCAGCTCTCAACATACTTCCAATCTCCCACCCCCTCAAAAGCTCACGATCACCCAAAACCCAAATATCCAAAAATGCAGCTCTTTTGCCCCTGTTAATGAGGATGAAGTTTCTGCCCTTATACTGTCCTCCCACCTCACTACCTATCCCCTCGACCCCATCCACTCACAGCTACTCCCCTCCTTCTCTTCTACCCTCACCCCCATACTCACACACATTTTCAACCTCTCCCTCAGCACTGGTATATTTCCCTCATCTCTAAAACATGCACTGGTCACACCTATCCTCAAAACAACCTTCCCTCGATCCAACCTCACCTTCCAACTACTGCTCTATTTCCCTACTCCCTCTTGCCTCAAAGCTCCTTGAAAATCTAGTTTACGCACGTCTATCCCATTTCCTTACACTAAACTCTCTTCTTGACCCACTGCAATCTGGATTTCATTGCCATCACTCTACAGAGACAGCAATTGTCAAGGTTACCAATGACCTACTTACAGCAAAATCCAAAGGCCACTTCTCTCTGCTTATCTTCCTTGACCTGTCTGCAGCCTTTGACAATGTTGACCACCCTCTTCTGCTCCAAACCCTCCAATCCTTCGGCATCTGTGACACAGCTCTCTCATGGTTCTCTTTCTATCTGACTAACCGTACATTTAGTGTAGCCTTCTCCGGAGCATCCTCTGCCCCGTTACCACTTTCTGTTGGCATACCTCAAGGCTCTGTCCTTTTTCCCCTTCTCTTTTCAATCTACACATCATCACTAGGTTCCTTAATAAAGTACCATGGGTTTCAATACCATTTGTATGCTGATGACACCCAAATCTACCTCTCTGCACCAGACCTACCTCCTTCCTTACTAACCCGTGTCACTAACTGTCTATCTCACATCTCATCTTGGATGTCCTCTCACTACCTTAAGCTAAATCTCTCCAAAACTGAACTCCTTATTTCCCCCCCTTCTTCCATTGTCTCCACCCCCAAAATTTCTATAACTGTTGATAATTCCATCATTACCCCTACCCCACATGCCCGATTTCTTGGGGTCACACTTGACTCAGATCTTTCCTTCACTCCTCACATTCAGTCCTTGGCTAAAGCCTGCCGCTTCCACCTTAAAAACATTGCTAAAATTAGACATTTCCTTACACAAGATACAACCAAGATTTTAATCCACTCTCTCATCCTTTCCCGCCTCAACTACTGCAACTCCGTCCTCTCTGGTCTACCTAGCTGCCGCATTGCTCCTTTACAATCCATTATGAATGCCTCTGCCAGGCTCATCTTCCTTACTCATCGCTCTTCATCTGCTGCACCTCTCTGCCAATCCCTTCACTGGCTTCCTCTTGCCTGTAGGATTAAACATAAAATCCTCACCCTGACATATAAAGCTCTCAACTGCACTGCTCCCCCCCTACATCTCAGAACTTGTCTCTAGATACTCTCCCCCCTGTCCCCTTCGATCAGCTCAGGATCTCCTCCGCTCTTGTTACTTCCTCACATTCCCTTTTACAGGACTTCTCCAGACTAGCCCCCATCTTGTGGAATTCCCTGCCTTGCTCCATAAGACTCTCCCCTAGTTTTAACAGCTTCAAGCACTCCCTAAAAACTCTACTATTCAGGGATGCATACAACCAACACTAACCTTCCTAACTCCATTGCTTTCCCCTTGAACCCCTTAGAATGTAAGCCTATGGGCCCAGCTGTTTACAGATCGCTTCATAAGAGCCGACTACAACAGTGAAACTCTCGGCAGGGCCCTCTACCCACTTGACCCCTACAAAAGCTATCCTGTACACCGATTGTGTTTACAGCGCTGCAGAATCTGTTGGCGATCTACAAATACCTGATAATAATAATAATAATAGATATCCAACATCTATGCAATATCATTTAGATATTAGAAAATGTTGATTTCCCAAACTCAAGATCGGAAAGATTTACATTAATCAAATAAAGAAAAGGTTTCTCAACCAAATTTTAAAAAAAAATCAATTTATGTATAATTAGATCAGTATAATGTCACTTTAAGAAAGTATGTTATAATGTTGATTTGTAAGATGAAAGAAACAAGAGAGGCGCCTGTGTGTACCAGTAAATAACCAAATGATAATTTCAAAAGAGCCCTAATCAGGGTACTCACATTTGCAAAGAGCACTCAGACAGTGCTATTGGAAACAGGCTGGATGTTTGACAGCAACCCAGCTCACTGATTATAGAAACAAAATTACATTAAATCTGGAGAAGAGAAGACAAAACAGGGCGCCTGTGTGTACCAGTAATACACCAAAAAGATATCAGTGTAAATTCTCATTCAGTATACTCACATTTGTGAAGAGCACTCAGACAGTGCTATTAGGCACAAGCTGGATATTTAGCAGCAAACCAGCTTACTAAAATGATGGTAACACAGGGACACAGGAACATAGGTACTCCAAAATATATAGAAGAGTCTCAAAGGATAGAGACTATAAACTAAAACTGCAGAATAGACTGCAACAAATGCAGCCTATAACTCCCTAAGGAGTAACAGGTAGGTAGGAAAGGCACGGTTCCAATGTATAATGAACAAAATTTAAAATTAATTTATTGTAAATCGAAAATACAAAAAATACAGTTAAAAATATAAAACAATGGAACCAGAAGGCAGGGGTTGCTAGCTACCCTCCTTCAAATATGCAATGTGTTTCTCAGTGCTTTACCACACTGTTTAATCAGGCCATTGTTTTATATTTTTATCTGTATTTTTTGTATTTTTGATTTACAATAAATCAATTTTAAATTTTGTTCATTATACATTGGAACCGGGAATTTGGAAATTATCATTTGGTTATTTACTGGTACACACAGGCACCTCTCTTATTTCTTTCATCTTCCAGATTCTTTGACATCCACATGTGAGGAGAGTGCAGCATTACTGTATCATCGCCATCAGATCAAAACAACAATTGTCTTCACCTATTCTTGGTTGAAGTAAACAGATCTTATTGGACTTTGTTGCTTGTAAATGGGTTTCTCCATATACAGCATTGGAATATTATATGTATATGTCTATTGTACCTAGAATTTTGGGTGTTAACAATACTACTACGGGTACTCACATATAATTTTTTTTGTGTGTGTGTGTGTGTGTGTGTGTGTATAGTGTGCATGCACATTGGTGTGTGTATACTTGTGTGTGTGTGTATATATATATATATATATATATATATATATATGTGTATATGTGTTTATACATATATAATTAATTTTCCACATATATGTGTGTGTATATGTGTTGGTAGATGGTTTTGGTGTTGATGTGTAGAGCTTACACACTCATTTATCATTGTCCTAATACATTTATTATAGCGCCCCCTATTTAGAGCTAGTTTATATTAGTCTCTTCAACAATATTGATTTTTAATGATACTTACATCGGTGGCTGGGAAGGACAATCTGAAACCCAGGATAATGAAGGTGGGGACTGGGGTAAAAGTCTTGAAGGGGAGGGATGGGGTGATATGGGGGACTGGGCTGCCGCTCTGGTGGAGCCTGCACAGCTGGGGAGATAGGGGCCTGGGGAGTTGGTGGCTGTGCAGGTGGGTGATTTCTAAGGGTTGCCAAATGGGGAGAGCAGCAAAGGGGGGCAAGGTACAGTTTTTTTGGAGGGACAGGACAGGAGGAAGAATGGGAAGAGCCGGGAGCAGGTTCTGACTGTGAAGGGGTGGGAGGGGCTTCTGGCTGGGGAGAGGATTCTGGCTGTGGGGGGAGGGGATTCTGGCTGGGGAGGGGCTTCTGGCTGGGGGGGCGTCGGGGCTTCTGGTTGGGGAGGGGCTTCTGGCTGGGGGGGCTTCTGGTTGGGGGGGCGGGAGGGGCTTCTGGCTGGGGAGGGGGTTCTGGCTGGGGGGGGCGGGAGGCTGATGTCCAAAAGTGGAAGGTCCATCTGAAATATATAACAAATATATATATATATATATATATATATATATATATATATATATATACACATATATGATATGAAAATACCTTATTATCTTTATAAAAATAAATATTCAACATTATTTCAAGTCTGGATTCTTGTTCTCCAAAAATATTTAGACAAAGTCACAATAATGACTATGTCTTAAGTTATTGATTGATTTTAATTAAATATAATTACTAAGAAGATTTAATTGATCCTTTAAACTCTGAATGTTCACTGTTATTTTTCATGTAACATTCCATAAATACTTTACAAATCATACATTATGTGCTAATATTTATGATTGTATAATATATGTATTTTTTTGGATAATATTTTGTTATGCATGTATGCATTTGAGATTGAAATGAAATAGAGTTCTTTTAGACACATGCCCGTGGATTGATTTTGGGAAAAACAACAATTGAATAATATGGGAGTGTGTAATATGATCAAATTTAAATTGCCTTTGAAACTAGGTAACACTGATTTCATATATATATATATATATATATATATATTGGTGATTGCCTTTGTAATCTTAAATGGAATAATTTGAAGCTTGATGCTTCAATCAATTTCTCATCAGAATATATACACAGTAGATACTACCGTTCAAATTAAATATTAAGAATATCTATCTGATATTATATTTTCTATAATATTATATAATTTGTGAATCTCTCTTTTACATTCAGATTAAATGTATGTCATCCCAATATTATTAGACACATTCCGAAATGCATGCTTTATATTTAAGGAATATTATTGTTTGTTTGATTGAAATGGACAGTCTACACATAAATCTTTTTAAAATCAATTTACATATCATACATAATGAAATTAAAGAAATGAATTTCAACATGATTATGTTTTATGTATAGTTAGAAGTGGTTTATAAGTTCTAAACAATGATGACATAATGATATGGTCTGCATCTAGGCACTCAGATGAATAGCAATGACTGTCTGTACAATCAGAAGATGATTACTGGGGTTTTGCATGGAATATGCATGTGACATCATGATGTCATTAATGACAAATCGTACATCAATTAAATAAAAATTAAAAACATATGTTCATGCTGCATGATATAGAAAGGGGACTGTATTGTATTTTAAAGAAAATTGAATAATATAATTGAAAGGGACAAAGCTGTAGACTTTCCTTTTATTCAAGAGTATGATTTGTAAACAATAATACATGTTAGATACATGTTATATATATTTGACGTACCATCAGACTCAGAGGGAGCCACTTCCTCCTCCATCGTACATGTTGTTAAATCAATATCTGTAAAACATAATATGTTGTGTACATGTTAAAATCAAATATTATAACATATGTTACTGTTGCTCAAGGACACAAATCAAGTATTGCATTAAAGATATACTGAACCAAAGTTAGGAATTACATCGTTTTGATGGAGCATGCAAATGAAATAAGATTTGTAAATATCGTTGAGTAGGAATTACATGTTATAGTCTGTATTTCACAAAAGCTGAGTACATGGTACATGGAACAGATGTGTGTATCACTTGATGATTGTTGTCTAAATTTATACTAAATAGAAACATGTGCTAGCCATGTTCTGAAGCACAAAGGTGTAGACTAAGAAGTTTTGAGATCTTAATATTAAAATAAACTAATATATATATATATATATATATATATATATATATATATATATATGATCATAATATTTATGAAAAATACACCTTCAATGACATATGAATGAGTCAATGGACTTACCAGAAGCCTGCAATGGCAGGTCCTTATCAGTGCTGGATCCCTCTTTGCTCATCACAATAACTACTTCTATTAATGATATTAAAATATATTAGTGAACACAGTTTGGACATCACTAAATCACATTAGTATCAAATATTCTAAATAATATACTTCTAAATTTTAAAACTAGAGCACTAATATGAACCAGAAATTTATGAGTTCATCAAGGTGATTGTAAAGAAAATGATGTATTTCACATATGTTGGATTTCTTAATATATTAGACAGCCAATTATTCTCATATTAATCAATGGCATATCTAAATATAACTATTGATCCCTGTTTTAAAAATAATACAGACACACACACAACACTTTGAATAACAACTGGTGAAAACTCGAAAGTAATCCATGTGGCGCATAGATCCATTTTTGCAATGTACAGTAATCTGTTTTAGGACACAAAACATATTTATCACAATGCAAAACATAAGATATTTTTCTAAATATGTCATCATGGTGCTCTTTGAATATTTTTATATATATAAAGGTAGTCCAAGAGTGAAATATGTGATTTAGATATCATATCAGATATTTTTTCATCAAAACAGGGTAAGCATTAATTAAAATATTTTGAATTAATATTAAAACTTAAAATATCTTTATTTGACAATGTCACTGTTAATTAATAGTCTAGTCCATATGTTGATGTAACGAATGGGATAGAGCATGCAATTACAATCAAATATATAATTTCATGCTATCATCAAGAATCTTTAATTCTCCTTCTCTCTTAAAGGGACATGTAACTCAAACTGTGTAATTGTATTAATTTTCATGGTTAAAATCCAGCCTGTGATTTTAAAATGCTTTCAAATAGACTTATTTTAGCTAATTTGCTTCATTGTCTTTGAATCTTTTTTTTAAAGGACAAACTATGCACTACTGGGAGTTATCTAAAGACATGTATTGAACCAATGAAAATATGCTATTTTGTGCATCAAACAATCTGCAGGTTACTCTCAGTAATGCATTGCTGCTCCTGAGCCTACCTAGATATGCTTTTCAACTAAGGATACCAATAGACTGAAGCAATTTAGATAATAGAAGCAAATTTGAGAGTTGTTTAAAATCACATGTTGTGTCTAAATCATAAAAGAAAAATGTTGGGTTTCATGTCCCTTTAATGATAATAAGAAAATATCAAAGCATATGAGATGTATATTTATAGAATATGCACATATGTAAAAATGTGTTAGTGTCATCTAAATGTAGCCAAAAACTGTCAAGCACTACCCAGGGGCAGAATACAAAATGTCCATGACCCTAACATTACATTAAAATGAAGATATCAAGAATCAAAGGAATATCTTCAAATACTCATAAATTAAGATTTGTATTACAATGGAATCCCAACTCTGAATCATGATTCTTATTTTAAAATAACAACAAAATACAATTAGAGTATACATATTTATATAGATCAATGTGAATGGATTAGGTAATGTTATGTCCAAGTTTGTAAGACAAAATTAAATTAAAATTACACATACTATACTCTTGTCATATATAGTAGTAACACCAACACTAGGTTGTCTTGTCACCGTGCACTTTTGGACACTGTAAGTGCTGTATACCAAAATTACTGAATGACATACTATACTCTGATGAACATGGGCTTGCGGTTCCAGCACCAACATCCATATCTGTAAAATATTCAATCAGGATTGGATATCATTAACACAAATCCGGCCATGGACACAAACAATCAGATATTTATTTGATAATTGACAAAGTTAAATTATCTTTGTATTCACGTGAGTTCATTGTTTAATAAATTAATTTCTAAATAAAGAGATAATTTATTCTTATTTACAATCTTTTATGTTGCTGACTGTCGCTTTAAGTCATTTTTTGTCTTCTTGTATTGTCATCAATTGTTAGCCATTGTTCAATTTTTCTTTTGATCTTGCTAGTATAGCTTTTCTAATCTAGAAGATTGTAAATAAGGATACTGTATTCTTCACATATATACTAATTAACGTATACATTTGACCAACATGTCTAATGTAATGCCACTGTTACAGCAAACGCATGTTCACGTCTCCGCGCTGTTATATCTTTTGTGATCATTGTGCAATTATTCAAAGTGTAATTGCGCATCCGTGATTCATAATTGATTTGGATATAGTAGTGTGATGAGTATAATTTCTTAAGACTTCAAATATATTTGCAATTGGGTGTATTACTATATTCCAATCGGATATTTGTAAAGATTGAATGATACCAAATAATATTTTTAACTTTTGTATGATTCGATTTTCAATGTATGAAATGGCGGATAATAGGGATTTCACGGATTCACAAGTTGATTTCAGCTCTGTTACGCATATTATTGAGAGCGCAAGAAACATCATTCCTATTTCATGTGTGATAAATCTTAATTCAGATATATCAACATCATATGTAACGTGTGTTGTGAGATCTATGTAGGTTGAATATATGACTATATACCCATTTCTTAAATATATACTCAAATATTAATATATAATATGAAGTCTGATATTTACCTGGTTCAGCATCTCGACTTCCTTCTCCCAGGTCACCGATCAGAGAAGCAGCTGCACTGGGCTCTGGGTCTGGAGTTTCAGATCCAGCAGCTGGGGAAGGAGAAGAACTCGACGAGCAAATCTGTGGGCGGAACGGAGATTGAGGAGGGTGCATAAAGTCTCCTCATAAGTTTGCAGGTATAGTTTCCATGGGGGTGGATCCTGCTTTCCATCCCTCCGATGGGCTTTTACCCACTCCCTTATGAGGTGGACTTTTCTGCGAAGCCGCAACCTCATATCCCCGAATCTCTGCATGATTTGATCCGGAGTCCTCTGGATGTCACACACCAATTTAACATCTTGGGTGACAGACAACCAGAGGGCACTCCTAATTGTCGACTTCATCGACTTCTTCTTGTTCCCAAAAAGCTGCGGATAAAACTCCTCGACCGTGTTGACCAGTGCAGCACTTTCCTCCCATGTGAACCTGGGAGACATCATGCCTGCCGAGTTGAGTATATATAATATATTTACAATATATAAAAAACAATACACAAGCAGGCATTAGAGAACTGACAAAAATGGCAACGTGTAATGGACATTTATATGGTGAAGTAAACATGATATGCACCATGGGACATGGTATCTGTACATCTGATTGGATAAAATATTGAAATGTTGTTATCATGCCTGTGAGGCCATACTGACTCGTTATGTTTGTCTGATTGGCCGTTTCTTAATGTTTCATATCTTTGTAACTTCTATACACATACCTCCTGGGGATGCTATTACTACATTTGGCATGTAGACTTATTTGTAATTTATGAGACTGTTATGCATATATGTGTGACGCAGATTTAATATACGTTATAATTTAAATATTAATATATTAAATCTACATTTGATCTCGCTTTGATTTTTATTCATGATAGTAAATATAATCCAGTCACATTAGTAAGTGTTTTACACATTTTGATGTTTAATATTGATCATGTGATTTAATCTAAATATATTTTATTGTAAAAATTAAACATTGTATATATTCATTGTTTATTAAATAAATATCGTAACTCATTGTGAAGTATTGACATTGCTCTATTAAATGTATTTACAATCCCAACAATGCACATCGATTGTGTGCTAGTGCGTGACATTAGAATAGAATTATTAAAGATGCGAATCTTGTGTTGATCAATCTTGTGTTGATCGGAACAGCCAATAGAATGCGAGCTCAATCTGATTGGCTGATCGGATCAGCCAAATAGGATTGAACTTGAATCTGATTGGCTGATTCCATCAGCCAATCAGAATTTTCCTACCTTAATTCCGATTGGCTGATAGAATCCTATCAGCCAATCGGAATTCGACGGACGCCATCTTGGATGACGTCATTTAAAGGAACCGTCATTCGGCGAGTAGGCGTCGGTAGAAGAGGATGTTCCGCGTCGGATGGAAGATGATGGCTCCAGAAGAAAGAAGATTGAAGATGCTGCTTCATAGAAGACTTCATCCCGATGATGGACTTCTTCAGCGCCCGCTTGGATCAAGACTTCAGCCCGATGATGGATTTCTTCAGCCGCCGCTTGGATCCAGACTTCAGCCCGAGGATGGACGTCACTCTTCAGCCCCCGGCTTGGGCTTGGATCAAGACTTCGGACCCTCTTCTGGACCGATCGGTGAACCTGGCATGGTGAAGACAAGGTAGGGAGATCTTCAGGGGCTTAGTGTTAGGTTTATTTAAGGGGGGTTTGGGTTAGATTAGGGGTATGTGGGTGGTGGGTTGTAATGTGGGGGGGGGGTATTGTATGTTTTTTTTTTACAGGCAAAAGAGCTGAATTCTTTGGGGCATGCCCCGCAAAGGGCCCTTTTAAGGGCTGGTAAGGTAAAAGAGCTTTGAACTTTTGTAATTTAGAATAGGGTAGAGCATTTTTTATTTTGGGGGTCTTTGTTATTTTATTAGGGGGCTTAGAGTAGGTGTAATTAGTTTAAAATTGTTTTAATTTTTTTCTAATGTTTGTAAATATTTTTTTATTTTTTGTAACTTAGTTCTTTTTTATTTTTTGTACTTTAGTTAGTTTATTTAATTGTATTTATTTGTAGGAATTGTATTTAATTTATTTATTGATAGTGTAGTGTTAGGTTTAATTGTAGATAATTGTAGGTATTTTTTTTAATAAATTTATTGATAGTGTAGTGTTAGGTTTAATTGTAACTTAGGTTAGGATTTATTTTACAGGTAATTTTGTTATTATTTTAACTAGGTAACTATTAAATAGTTATTAACTATTTAATAGCTATTATACCTGGTTAAAATAATTACAAAGTTGCCTGTAAAATAAATATTAATCCTAAAATAGATACAATATAATTATAATTTATATTGTAGCTATATTAGGGTTTATTTTACAGGTAAGTATTTAGCTTTAAATAGGAATAAGTTATTTAATAAGAGTTAATTTATTTTGTTAGAATAAAATTATATTTAATTTAGGGGGGTGTTAGGGTTAGGGTTAGAATTAGCTTTAGGAGTTAAAAAATTTATTAGAGTAGCGGTGAGCTCCGATCGGCAAATTAGGGGTTAATACTTTAAGTTAGGTGTCGGCAATGTTAGGGAGGGCAGATTAGGGGTTAATACTATTTCTTATAGGGTTAGTGAGGCGGGAGTGAGGCGGATTAGGGGTTAATACATTTATTATAGTAGCGCTCAGGTCCGGTCGGCAGATTAGGGGTTAATAAGTGTAGTTAGGTGGAGGCGACGTTGGGGGCGGCAGATTAGGGGTTAATAAATATAATATAGGGGTCGGCGATGTTAGGGCAGCAGATTAGGGGTACATAGGGATAATGTAGGTGGCGGGGGTGTACGGAGCGGCAGATTAGGGGTTAAAAATAATATGCAGGGGTCAGCGATAGCGGGGGAGGCAGATTAGGGGTTAATAAGTGTAAGGTTAGGGGTGTTTAGACTCGGGGTACATGTTAGAGTGTTAGGTGCAGACATAGGAAGTGTTTCCCCATAGGAAACAATGGGGCTGCGTTAGGAGCTGAACGCGGCTTTTTTGCAGGTGTTAGGTTTTTTTTCAGCTCAAACAGCCCCATTGTTTTCTATGGGGGAATCGTGTACGAGCACGTTTTTGAAGCTGGCCGCGTCCGTAAGCACCGCTGGTATCGAGAGTTGCAGTGGCGTTAAAGTATGCTCTACGCTCCCTTTTTGGAGCCTAACGCACTGAAAACCCAGCCATTCTGTGAACTCTAAATACCAGCGGTATTTAAAAGATGCAGGGGAAAAAAAGCATGCGTAGCTAACGCACCCCTTTGGCCGCAAAACTCTAAATCTAGGCGATATTTTCTTGAGGACTCATGAAAGAAACGCTTTTAAATGAATGTCCCTTTAATGAGCTAATATGCAATATTGAAATTTATATAAAGACATCTGTCTAAACATCGTAAATATGCATTGTTGGCCACCCACAAATAAGTAGATATTTCACAGTAATGCTTTGATGATCATAAACCTATGCATCTCTTTTTTGCAAACTTAGGATAGCATGAGAAAAAACTATATAATTCTTAAAATCCATTTTTATTTTAGATTTCAATCTACTCTGCATAAATCATGTAAGATTAGATTCTTTGGTCATTTCACTTTAAATAAAAATTAAATGGCCATCACAAGTTCTAAACTAAAACTAAGTTCTTAGAAAAAAAAATATGCAGTCATGTGCAAATATATTAAAACATATTTTAATATATTATTTTATATACATATAAAAGGGACAGTAAAACAAAACAATATTTACTTTTATACACTACTAATTATTGCATGTTCAATACTGTTATATGAATATACATTTGACCTGTGTGAGAAACTTGTTTGCAATATGTCCACTTATCTCCATCCTTTCATTTTGCTTTAAAATGAATCAGTGCAGACTCTTAAAGGGACAGTATACTATAATATTTTATTAAATTAATGTGTTTATAATTCATTTGGATTTGAATATCAGAAGAGTATATAATGCTATAAATTAAATGGTTCATGTTGGTCTATGAATTATTTTGGGTAATCGAAAACCACAAACTGTGTATTATCTTGGATAGTTAGTCTGATCTCCTAATTTAAGCCCATGTTTAGACATATCCATACTTCTTATATGTGACAAACAAACATAAAACATTTGTAATTTGTATTACCTTATGTATTGTATGCCGCACTGTGAGTGAAATATCTTACAATGACTGTATTTATACAGCTTTGCCTTAAAGGGACATTAAACAAGAATATTTTCTTTCCTGATTTAGATGGATAATACAATGTTAAACAACTTTCTAATTTACTCCTGTTATCTCATTTGCTTTTATCTCTTGATATTCTTTCCATAAAAAGCATATCTAGATAGGCTCAGGTGCTTCTGATTGCTGGCTGCACCTAGATGCCTTGTGTAATTGGCTAACCCATGTGCATTGCTATTTATTTAACAAAAGAATATCTAAAGAATTAATCAAATTAGATAATAGAAGTACATTTGAATGTTGTTTAAATTTGTATTCTCTGTCTGAATCATGAAATAAAATAGTGGGTTTCATGTCCCTTTAAGGAAAAAAAACATTAGGAATAGGTGTAGTTAACATTTGAAAATATAACATAAAATAAAATAAAGGGTCACGGAAATACATATAGTTATGTGATACACTCCAAAAGGTATATTTTAACATATATATAGTTAACTGACCCTTCAAATGACTCCACTAGAGTGAAAAGTCATCAATATGGCATACAATAAATAGCTCGTTATAAATGTTAAATTAACTTCTGTTTTTATTTAAAGATAATTTAAACTATATTACCTTGCAAATAATTAAAGCATAATAACCTATATTTATTTTAATAATGTTTTCGGATACCTAACAAAGATTACAGAGATTAGAATGTAAATATAACATTAAACTACACTGTCACTTTAATGTAAGAAGTTAAACACTTTCATTTCTTAAAAGTGATATGAGCAAAGTTGTTATGTATAATTCATACTACATATCCTCGTAATAAACATTTTATGATTTTGACATCTATAAATCACACAATCAAAGCATAGATGGCTGTATCTAACTCCACCTTAAATTTTGGAAGATACTTGACTTTAACATTCTATCATTAAGCTGTGCTGATATTTTTTAATTAAAGAAATTATTAAAAATTAGGATATTTGCTATCAGGCATGTGCTTGGAAACATAGATACTTTAACAATCAGTGGACTAATATTTTGTTTACATGTCAGAATATTAGATGGATGTATTTCTGCTTATCTTACGGGGATAGAGATATTTATCAAATAATATGTATTTCAATAAATAAATGTGAAAGATATAGTATGTAAAAAAATTGAATTAATCAAAAATGAAAATCTGAAAAAAAAAGAAAAGAAATATGAAAATCATTAGTCAATTAGGTTATTTAATGAACACATGTCTAAACATATTCAGTAAATCTAATTATTGAAAATTCATCTTCTGTCTATCCTCTAACATGTATTGTTTGTCTTGATATTAAAAACAGGTTCAGACTGGAAATCTATATCTAGCCATAATTTAAAAATGATCACATTAAATTGTCTAATCAATATTTGAACTACACATGATAGCATCTAAAATTAGACAAAATAATGCATATCAAATTTTTAAAACATAAATTATTCTATTGTATAAGGGACATAATTGAATGTAAGATTTCATGTCATTTCAAACAATAATATACCTAAATGTAAACTATAAAATGTATCCCTTTATCTGTCTGAATTCTCAAAATCTGAGTCCTCTCTAGCACAAAGTAGGGGTAATGTTTCTAAAAAATTTTTTTCTAAAATAGGACATGTATATATTTAGAATTATTTGAACATTATTCCTCCTATGATTCTTAAATAGCATGCATTGTACAAACTAACCTGGATGTATGGTCTTTGAAAGGCAATTCTATTCAAAATATCAGTTTATCTTCATTAGCTGTCCTATTCATCATTTTCAAAATAGAGGATTGTGAAATACCATCTAAAAATAAAATTAGGAAACATAAGTGTCTCCCATAGGATACATCCTGCATCCCCAGTCTTGTTCCAGAGAAGTGTGTCCACTTACCATGTGAACGTGTCTTTGTATGTTTTTAAGTTGAAAAGACAATGCCACAGACATGATCACATTGGTATTCTTCACTTTCAGTCTTGGATTCTTCACTTTCAGTCTGTAGATGAAGTCACCTCCCTAATGGAAATAAAATTGAAAATAAAAAAATCATTAATAAAAATGTGTGACTTGTTTCTGCACCCCCCTCTAGCCATTTCTAAAACTATTTACATCAATAGCTTACTAAGCGTATGTAGCATCTTTTGTGTTATGTTCTATCAATCAAGTGTGAAGCTGAGTCATACATTGTGCAGACCAAACCTCTGATGTATGACTTTGAATCACATACACCGAGATTACAATTTTTGCGGTATCAGGGGTGCGTTGCTAACAAGCCTTTTTTTCTTACCACTCACTTAAGACAATGCTGGTATTACGAGTTTTCTGCAAGCCGGCATTAGCCTCAATAAAGTGAGCGTTGAGCAAAATTTAGCTCCACATCTCACCTCAATACCAGCGTTGCTTAAGTCAACGGTAAGCTGACTGAACGTGCTTGTGCACGATTTCCCCATAGGAAACAATGGGGCTGAGCTGGCTGAAAAAAAACCTAACACCTGCAAAAAAGCAGCGTTCAGCTCCTAACACAGCCCCATTGTTTCCTATGGGGAAATTAATTTTATGTCTACACCTAACACCCTAACATGAACCCCGAGTCTAAACACCCCTAATATTACACTTATTAACCTCTAAGCTATCGCGACACCTACATTATATTATTAACCCCTAATCTGCCGCTCCAGACACCGCCGCCACCTACATTATACTTATGAACCTCTAATCTGCCACCCCCCAATGTCGCCGCAACTATATTAAATGTATTAACCCCTAATCTGCCACCGCCAACGTCGCCGCCACTATTATAAATTTATTAACCCCTAAACTAAGTCTAACCCTAACCCTAACACCCCCCTAACTTAAATCTAATTTAAATTCATCTAAATAAATTTACTACAATTAAATAAATGATTCATATTTACAACTAAATACTTACCTGTAAAATAAACCCTAAGATAGCTACAATATAACTAATAGTTACATTGTAGCTAGCTTAGGATTTATATTTATTTTACAGGCAAGTTTGAATTTATTTTAACTAGGTAGAATAGGTATTAAATAGTTATTAACTATTTAATAACTACCTAGCTAAAATAAGTACAAAAGTACCGGTAAAATAAACCCTAACCTAAGTTACAATTCCACCTAACACTACACTATAATTAAAATAATTACCTAAACTTCCTATAATTAATTACAATTAAATTAAATAAACTAAATTACGGAAAAAAAAGAATTACAAGAATTTTAAACTAATTACATCTACTCTAATCCCCCTAATAAAATAAAAAAGCCCCCCAAAATAATAAAATTCCCTACCCTATACTAAATTACTAATAGCCCTTAAAAGGGCCTTTTGCAGGGCATTGCCCCAAAGTAATCAGCTCTTTCACCTGTAAAAAAATACAATACCCCCCTCAACATTAAAACCCACCACCCACACACCCAACCCTACTCTAAAACCCACCCAATCCCCCCTTAAAAAAACCTAACACTACCCCCTTGAAGATCACCCTACCTTGAGCCGTCTTCACCCAGCCGGGCACAAGTGGTCCTCCAGAGGGTCCAAAGTCTTCATCCTATCCAGCCAGAAGAGGACATCCAGACCGGCAGAAGGCTTCATCCAGGCGGCATCTTCTATCTTCATCCTTCCGGAGCGGAGCGGGTCCATCTTCAAGACATCCGACGTGGAGCATCCTCTTCATCCGACGGCCGACGACTGAATGACTGGTCCTTTAAGTGACGTCATCCAAGATGGCGTCCCTTGAATTCCGATTGGCTGATAGAATCAGCCAATCGGAATTAAGGTAGGAAAAATCCTATTGGCTTATTACATTATATTTAAGTTAGGGGGGGTTAGATTTAGGTTTAGACTTAGGTTTAGGGGTTAATAAATTTAATATAGTAGCGGCAACGTTGGGGGCAGCAGATTAGGGGTTAATAAATGTAGGTAGGTGTCAGCGATGTTAGGGATGGCAGATTAGGGGTTAATAAAATTGAATTAGTGTTTGCGAGGCGGGAGTGCGGTGGTTTAGGGGTTAATACATCTAATAAAGTGGCGGCGATGTCCAGTCGGCAGATTAGGGGTTAAACATTTTAGCTAAGTGTTTTCGATGTGGGAGGGGGGCTCGGTTTAGGGGTTAATAGGTAGTTTATGGGTGTTAGTGTACTTTTTAGCACTTTAGTTAAGAGCTTTATGTTCCGGCGTTAGCCCATAAAACTCTTAACTACTGACTTTTAAATGCGGTAGGAGTCTTGACAGGAGAGGGTCTACCGCTCACTTCTTCCAAGACTCGTAATACCGGCGTTAGGCAAATCCCATTAAAAAGATAGGATGCGCAATTTACGTAAGGGTATTTGCGGTAAGCTTGAGGTAAGTGAGCGGTACACCTGTACCTGCCAGACTCGTAATACCAGCGGGCATTAAAAAGCAGCATTGGGACCTCTCAATGCTGCTTTTTAAGGCTAACGCAAGACTCGTAATCTAGCAGATAGTATTGCTAGAGTATCCCTTTCTGACTATCTAAAAATCTAGTAATGTGTAAACTAAATACTACATTTTACATTGTATGACATATGATGGATCAATGTTCAAATTCCCCCCCCCCACGCCATACATTCTATATACTTACCATCTGATGTTGTCTTTGAAAATCAGGTGGCGAAGTCATTACAAGAGCCAATGTCAGAATCATCTATTTTATAAATTACCTATGATAATAAAAATATCAAATTATATTTTGATCTAATCATTTGTTGAACAATCCTAACATGTTTGCACAATTCTCTACTTCTCATTTTAAACATGTTTGCACAATTCTCTACTTGCACACATATTCACAATGCTCCTATACAACTTCTAGTATTTACTGTTTGAAGTTGAGGTTGATGATGTTTGCTCTGACATTGAGCCCTTCGTCCCGGAAAGTCCCCTCTAGAACTGACTCATCCTCCTCATCTTGGAGGAGGTCTCGGGGTGCCTAGACAGCCTGCAGCATCCCAGCCCACTGAGCTATGTTATGCAGGACGCTGCAGGCTATAACAATCTTTGCCACCTTACTAGGGCTGTATTGGAGGGCTCCTCCAGACCTGTCCAGGCATCTTAAGCACATTTTGAGGAGCCCAAACATCCTCTCCACTACAGCCCTAGTCCGCTTGTGCGCCCGATTGTAGCGCTCCTGGGCATTGTCTGTGGGGTTACGTATAGACGTAATGAGCCAAGGCCGGCTCATGTTACCCGAATCACCTATAAATAATGAACATAACAAAATGTCAAATATTCAAAATATCTCCTAAATTATTAAAGTTAACTACATTTTTATAAGATACAATGCATTTGTGTACACAAAAATCACATAAACTAGATATTTTCTAAAAGAGAAATAAATGGTTAAATTGTACCCTAGAGCTGCACATTTATGCTAGGACATGCTACATATCTGTTTGGTGCTTAAACTAGACATTTGCAGAAAGGCAATTACATGGTTAAAGCGCATCCTATAGCTGCACATTTAAGGTAGGACATGATACGTATGCGTTTCTCGCATAAACTAGACATTTTCTAAAAGAGAAAGTAATGGTTAAATTGCATCCTAGAGCTGCACATTTTAGCTAAGACATGCTACATATCTGTTTGGTGCTAGAACTAGACATTTGCAGAAAGACAATTACATGGTTAAAGCGCATCCTAGAGCTGCACATTTAAGCTAAGACATGCTACATATCTGTTTGGTGCTAGAACTAGACATTTGCAGAAAGACAATTACATGGTTAAAACGCATCCTAGAGCTGCACATTTTGCACAGATTACAGTGGCAATTGTCTAACTAATTAACCGTGCTGTGCACAAGTACCCACCAATGAGCCACCATGGGGAAACTGTTTGCCCTCAAACTGCCGCCACAGGGACCACTGCCTAAAGGATATGGGCATCATGACAAGCCCCACCAAAATTCGCACACACATTCATAATCCGCATCCGTGCATCGCAAACGAACTGCACGTTGAGACTATGAAAGTGTTTGCGATTTTGGAAGGGCTGGTCATCTGCTGGAGCATGCAGCGCAATGTGGGTGCAATCTATTGCTCCCAAGACATTGGGCATTCAAGCTATTGCAAAGAATTCCCTCTTCAGGCTCCTCCAATCACCATAATTTTGAGGGAATCCTATGTAGAGCTTACAAACTTGTACCATGGCATCCAGAAAGTTGTCAAAAACCACAGAGAAGGTACCCTGAACAGCCCATGCATGTACCCCTCTCCGGATTAAAACATTCCGGAGGCCAGGAAGTGTATGCAACTTAGCATCTTGGTCATGCCAGGGATTGCAGTCCGCATACGTTTACGTAGCTCCATATGAGGTTTAAGTACATTGTAAAGGCTAATGAGCTGATCGCCATTGAGCCTATACTTGTCATAAACCTCGAAGTCGCTCATGTTATCCAAGGTGGGCCTTACCCTTTCAACACGAGGACCTCTAATCAGACGAGCCCTGTGTCACTCTTGGAGACGCTGAGCATTCCTGATTCTGTTGAACACAACTCGTGCAACAGCACCAGCACCAACTAACTGCTGATCAGCCATATTTGCCAAGCCAAACAGCACAAAGCCAAACAGCAGAGCAAACACACAAGGAGTAACAAGGTATGCAAAAACACAAAAGCAATTTGATACAATGTTGATCACAAGGGACGCTTTGGCCATGTTGTTTGGGGGATTTATAGTGCAATATGTCCAATGGTAGCGTGTTCGTAATGATTGCTGATTGTATACACTTGATTGTATGTGAGCGGCGCAAATGCTTTCAAAGTGGACGGATTTTCCTGTGTTTGATGAAATTGATTTCCCCCCCAATGAATCACAATGTGAAAGTGTAAAATGTAACATATACAGTGCACCTTCATGATGTTTGTTCATATGCGTAATAAATACTAAATAAACGCGATCTTATATTAAAAACCACAAGTCCACGCTAACATGAATGAAAGTGCATACTTGTGTATAATGTGTGCAAAGACATGGCATAGAATCTGATCGATCAATGTTGCTGTAATATTGGTGACATCAATATTCTTCTATATATAAGTGATTGACGAGATGTCAATATTTTACGTGTCCCATTGAAATCACAATAATAATGAAGCTGCTGAAAGGGGCGGTACAGTCCTAATGCTGTAATCTGTATGGTTGAAGCTTAGAATGACGTCATCATATAAGCAACCTGCCTGTCTAGTTTGCAAATCTTCGTTGTGTTGTTGTATTTTGCAACATTCTTATTGTGTGCTTATTAAAAAGATAAATGTGTGCTTTGTTGTTGTGTGATGCGTGTTATGCACATCTATGTATGTATTGTGATTCTTTCCCACATATGCTGATTTATATAAAGCAGTATAGCATTGCTGTTCCTTCCAAAAATGT
This sequence comes from Bombina bombina, assembly GCF_027579735.1. Taxonomy (NCBI): domain Eukaryota; kingdom Metazoa; phylum Chordata; class Amphibia; order Anura; family Bombinatoridae; genus Bombina; species Bombina bombina. Next base: position 616,019,133 of record NC_069505.1, on the reverse strand, counting down.
GACAGCTCTAATCTGTTCTAATGATATGTTATTATTGTACGTAATTCCTAATGGTATATTATGAGTGAATTGTGATGTTAAAGGGACACTAAATCCATAATTGTTTTTTCGTGATTCCGAGAGAGAATCCAATGTTAACCAACCTTCCAATGTAGTTGTATGATGTAAATGTGTTCATTGTTTATATGTGTTTTTTTTGCCAGAATATCAATGCACATGTATGAGTCAATGACAAAAGTCATGTATGTGCATCCATTAATGATCATGTGTTAAGCCTATGTAGATATGCTGTTCATGCAAGCATATAAGTTGAATAAATGAAATGTTATAATAGACGTAAATGAGACGTGTTTACAATTCTCTACTGTTTGTGAATAATGAAATGTAAAAAATAAGTTTCTGTCCATTTAAATATGATTTAATTATTGAAACTGATTTCGTATTGTTGATGATAGAATTGATGGTGATTTCTAGTTGATGTAATGTAATTTCCTTTAAGAATGTGATGTTGTAGTTTTGTTCACACAAGTAAAAGCCATAACTCCATAGGGAAATTGTAATTTCTTAATCTATTTGTCATAGCGGGACTAACGCAAGAATGAATGAATTAGCGCCCCAATTCTAACGCTGGTATTACGAGTTTTAAAGTCTAAAAAATGCTTTTGCATTAGGTGAATCTGCTGGTCGCGTGCACGAGCATGTATTCCCCATAGAAGTCTATGGAGGAGAGAAATGTCCAGAGAAATATAACCCAACACTTGTGTTGAGTGTAAAGTGAGTGAAATGTCCTTCTGTGAAAAAGTAGCTAAATCGTGTTAATTTCATAATAAAACTATGTTTTGTGTAGGTAATGTGCTGTATATTGTTTGTATCGATCGATTTGTGTATATATGTGATAATATTTGTAGTTAGATGTAGCTATATGAGTGTATGTTCCCGTATGTCTTTGTAAGTCAATGTAAAATGGTTTTGTGTGCATTTTTTTTCAAACACCCGAGATCTCGTAACTTTGATCGGTTATATTTTGACATGAAAAATTTAAATATGAAAAATAAATATTGTCGAGTGTTTGTATGAGTGTAAGTGTACTTTGTGTAATGTTTTTGAAGTAATTTGTGGATGTTTTTGTTATTGATATATCATTAACTACTGGGTCTCTGTGAGCGGTATGTATTTGAGCGTAGATGGTGATATTTGTGGCGCTACGGAAACTTGTAATAGCAGCGGTAGGGAAAATGAAGCGCTATAAGGCTTTTTCATTCATAACGCAAAACTCGTAATCTAGCCATTAGTTATTTATTAGGTCTTAAATGACATGCTACTGCAACCCTATGACCTATTCAGTTATCCAGACAGCTTTATATTAGATAAGGTTGATATGTACAGGTACACATAGAGACAGAGACAACTTGTCAGAGCAAAACAGAGCCACACACTTATAACAGAAAAGAAAATAAACAAAATATACAACTGGAGTGAATATTATATCAAAATTATTGTCAAAAAATGTATATATATTTACATCTAAATATAGTCACCAGCGTCCATAGGGTTGTCACAGATGTAAATGTCACATCAAGTTGTTCAAAGAGTTCCTGCTAGCTTCAAAATTGGTTGTTCGTTGTACCAACTGGAGTAAGGTAAACACTGGTGTCTGGAAAAATAAAAACAGTGCAGCTCCGACTTACATTATTTTATTAAAACATGCAGTAAGCACATACAATCAATGCACTTACAAGATAAAATCAGGATACGGGCACATCAGAATAGTATAATCCTATGTAACTAGATCCTCTATATGTTTACACCTTCCTCTCAGCTTACATCTGGTCAGTATTCGAAACCAAGTTGCTTGATGTCGGCAGTTTGTCGGCAGTTTGTCCTTCGATTAAAACCACCATTGCTGGTTACATGCTGACGTTACTTGTGGATGTACGGTGGTTTAGGCAGGGCCAAAAACCTCAATGCGTTTCTCCCGCTAGGCATACAGTCTTTCTCAAGAGGAGCAGTGATTAGATGCGTAACTCACTGCTATGTGGGCTTTTATATACACAGAGTGTGCCCCAGGGGAAGTGTTTAAGTACTTGAATGAACACACAAATTGAACAATGGACATAATTATCCCTCCTGGCAATAATGTGCCGGTACATCATAAATATCAACATAACTTCTCCTACATCCACAGTCGTTACTTTACCAAGCATATATTAAATAAAATCAACAATGTAATAAAACACACACACTTAACTGAGAGTAAGTGTTTAAAACATATCACAATGTTACTTATAAAACATTATTTATAAGACACTAAAACATTTATATATATACTGTATATATTTAAATATATTAATATACAGGTAGTTTTCTTTTGCCCTTATACAACAAAAAAACTAGTAAAGTTTCTCTCCCAACTTTTGTATGCTAGACTCACATATTAATATTAAAGCTGATTATTTTTTAATTGTTTTTTGTGGGTATGAGACATAGTAGTTTGCATCCTTTTCTAGATGACTGAGTAAATTCCCCAATACACAGTGTGATCTAATTTTTTCTAATTTTCTAATCTTCAGGATACCTCCTGTTGCTAAATTCTTTTCTATTGACTGGAAAGTCCAATAGTGGCCCATTAGGTAATATGGGAGGTTCCCAGATCAGAGAGTATTCTAACCAAATAGAAATTTGAGTGTCTTATTTTCTTTTTTGCTCAGTTTCATCATATTGAGGATTATAGGCACTATATTCAGGTCACTTAGCTTTGTGGATTCTGTTGTGTGTATTGTATGTATTGTTACTTTGTATTGTCTGTACCCTATTTCTTGAACCTCAATATTAATATGTGAAAAAAATGTGACATTATTCTAAAATGTAATGATTTTTTTTATTTTATTTTCCATGGCTTTCATAACCTCTCTATTTCTTAAGCTATAGACTAGTGGATTTAACACTGGGACTACAGCAATATACAGTAATGAAAGAATTATATCTAATTTCTGTGAATTTTCAGACTTTGGTTTCATGTTCATACTTAGAGAAGTCCCATAAAATAAAATGACAACCGTGAGATGTGAGGAACAGCTGGAGAACATCTTACTTCTTCCATCTGAGGTCTGAATCTTCAGGATGGTCGCTATAATGTACATATATGAGGTTATGATCAGTATAAAAGGACAACATCCCACTAACACACCAGCAATACTTGTAAACATTATAATGTTTGTGGTGTCACTGCAAGAGATCTTTATCACAGTTTGGAAATCACAGAAGAAATGGTTAATGTCCTGTACATCACAGAATGTCAAGTTAGTCACCATCAAAATCAAAATTAATGATATAATCGCTCCAATAAACCAGGAGGTAAAGGCTAAAAGGATACACACCATTTTGTTCATAATGAGTATATAATGCAGAGGAATACATATAGCCACATAGCGATCATAAGCCATGGAAGTCAGTAATAAAAATTCTACAACAACACATAATGCAAAGAAAAACATCTGTGCAAAACAGCTTGTGATAGAAATGCTGGTATTTTCAGTGACGGTGGTGACCAATAGTTTTGGCAAAACCGTAGAGACGTACACAATGTCTTCAACTGACAGATTGCACAGGAAGAAATACATTGGTGTGTGAAGTTGAGACACCAGGCACACAGCTGTAGTAATCATTAGGTTACCAAGCACAGCCAGCAGATACATGATAAAAACTCCTGTAAATACTACAGCTTGGTTGTTTGTGGAAGCAAAAAATGACACTAGGAAGAATTCTGTTAGTGATGTGTTGTTTTTTACAGTTGCACTTGGGATATTTCCTTTGGTAAAAGGGAAAAATAAATTGGAGAAGCTGTTTATTTTATCATTCAGAATTGTGTAAATATTACTGTTACTTGTATTCTGAATCTTTATTGGGTTTGGGTTATTTAGTTTGTAGAACAAAAAGAAACAGCACATTCACAGTATGGATATTTCATTGTTGCTAAGTTCCTGATTATTTTATAGTGATGCCTGTGTGTTCTTAGAATATTTAATATTAACCTTTTTCTTACTAACATCAGTATAAAGATCATTGGACCTTGTTTACCGGAAAATTATCGTTTTACAAAATAAGTCCCACTATATTTACTAAAAGTTAATTAAAATCATAGTATACGTCTTGTACTTACATCTGTCTTGCTATAGAACAATATGTCATCCAAGTCAAACATTTTTAAAAACAAATTAACATCTCGTTTGCTAATATTCAGGTAGATTACGAGTTTTGCGTTACGGCTTTTAATGCTGAAAAAATGGCAATTTCAGCGTAAAAGCAGTAACGCCGCCATTGGGAGTCGTGTCGGTATAGCTATACCGCAAGCATTTTAGCCTGTAACGCAATGTCTATTCAGTGGGATTTTCATAGCACCGGTATTACAGGTTGTGCAGTGAGGCTAAAAAGCTTGCGTTACAGCCTATACCGACACGATCCAGTAGTGAGACCAGTAGTTATGAGTTTTGCTCTACAAAAATGTTTCACAAAATTCATAACTAAAGTGTTACAAAGTACACCAACACCCATAAACTACCTATTAACCCCTAAACCGCCACCTGCATCACAAACACTATTAACTATTAAAACGTATTAACCCCTACCCCACCATCATCACAACTATTAAATAAACCTATTAACCCATAAATTGCCTCCTCCCGACATGGCCAACACTATAATAAAGCTATTAACCCCTATTCCGCCGCTCCGCAACATTGCCACCACTATAATAATGCTATTAACCCCTAAACCCCAGGGCCCTCACATCGCTGCTACTAAATAAAGCTATTAACCCCTAAACCGCCTGGATGGAAATGGATGTCCGGACTTCAGCAACTGTGAGTAGATCTTCTGGGGTTAGTGTTAGTTTTTTTTTTCATTTTTTGGGTGGGTTTTTTTTTTTTAGATTAGGGCTTTGAGCTTTTTTAAAAAGAGCTAAATGCCCTTTTAAGAGCAATGAAAAAGAGCCATATGTCATTTTAAGGGCACTGCCCATACAAATGCCCCATTAGGGGCAATGGGTAGCTTAGGTTTTTTTATTTTGGGGGTTGGTTGGGTGGTGGGTTTTACTGTTGGGGGGACTTTGTATTTTTACAGGTTAAAGAGCTGACTCTTTAGGCCATTTTGAGAGCTATTGGTAGTTTATTGTATGCTAGGGGTGTTTTTATTTTGGGGGGCTTTTTTATTTTTATAGGGCTATTAGATTAGGTGTAATTGTTTTTATTATTTATAATTTAGTTTATTATTTTTTGTAATCTTATTGTTTTTTATTTTTCGTAATTTAGTGTTTATTATTTTTGTAATTTTAGATTTTTTAATTTTTTTTCGTGGTGTTAGGTTTTTTTAAATGTGTAATTTATATTTTTTTAATTGGTAGTTTTTTTAAATATTATAAGAATAGTTATGTTAGGTTAATTTATAGTTTAAGCTTTATTTTTTGGATTTCAAAGGTATGTTTTTATTTATTTTAATATAGTTGTACTGTAATTTTTATTTAAAGTTAGGGGGTGTTAGGTTTAGAGGTTAATAGTTTAATTTAGTGTTTTGCGATGTGGGGGGCTGGCGGTTTAGGAGTTAATTGGTTTATTTAGTAGCGGTGATGTGGGGGCAGAGGTTTAGGGGTTAATAGCTTTATTATAGTGGCGGCAATGTCGGAGAGTGGCGGAATAGGGGTTAATAGCTTTATTATAGTGTTGGCGATGTCGGGGAGTGGCGGAATAGGGTAGTTTAGACTTGGGGTTTATGTTCGGGTGTTAGGTATAAACTTAACTTTTTTACCCCTGTAGACATGAATGGGGTTGTGTTACAGGGATTTTTTATTCCCAAAGCAGCCCTTGGATTTTGTGTGGTATGGAGCTTAATTCCACCATATCGCATGCACAAGGAGGTTTTTCAGTAACTCGTAATGGCAGTGGAGGATGAAATGACGCAACTTTTTTGCCGTTAGTTTCGCACCCTGTTTACTGCAAAACTCGTAATCTAGGTGATTGTTTTTTAATAGGCAAATTCCACCCATCATTTGCCTTATTTGGAGAAGACAATCTGAGCTTGAGTTACAACTGACAAGGCTAACAAGGCTAGCCACGGTCATTATGTTAGTATAAAGAGAATGGTTTCAATTTGTTACCTGTAAAATTAAATTAGTGAATGATATGCAGCATGCTAAGCCTTGCTTGATAAGTCTGCAGATTTTTTTCAGTTTCATTATAATTAGAAAACCCACAATTTTATAGATACATTACATGTAAACGGGGCCAAATAAATAATGAAAGTCTACTGCAAAGCTGTTTTACTATACATAACTAAACATTATATTAAAATACAACAGTGTTTACTGTCCCTTTAAAGATAAAAATATTATATAATCATAAAAAGAGAAGTTTAAAAAAAATACAAATATAGCCAGAATCTTGTGTTTTTATCAAGGTCTTTGAAAATCTATGAACAATCCCGCTGCAAAGCTTTTTATACCTATGTTTCTTGTAGATGTTTTGTGTATTTAAGTAAGATATAAAATTTCCTACATCAAGTTTTTTTTTTTCTAATTCAGATGACAGCTCTTATTATGGTTTGAAATGCCATTGAAAAGAAAGCAAACAATGAAAATGAGTGCCGTACAATATTTGGAAATCGATATCCTGATGATTTGGAATTGTGGTTGCTGAATATTAAAAATATGTGTATATAAAGCTGGGAGCATCAGTATTTAGTGACTACACAGCTCATGGTTAGAGTTGTCAGATTTCAGCACCACCAGTTTACGGACAGCTCCTATCAGATGGCTATCATTATATAGGAATATACAGAGATAGAGCCATATGAAAGGGCAGCAGTTTACAGTCAGACTAAGCTTAAAGGGACACTGAACCCAAATTTTTTCTTTCATGATTCAGATAGAGCATGCAATTTTAAGCAACTTTCTAATTTACACCTATTATCAATTTTTCTTCGTTCTCTTGCTTTCTTTATTTGAAAAAGAAGGCACCTAAGCTATTTTTTTGGGTTCAGACCATGGAAAGCACTTGTTTATTGGTGGGTGAATGTATCCACCAATCAGCAAGAACAACCCAGTTTGTTCACCAAAAATGGGCCAGCATCTAAACTTACATTCTTGCAATTCAAATAAAGATACCAAGAGAATGAAGACAATTTGATAATAGGAGTCAAGTTGCTTAAAATTGCATGCTCTATCTGAATCACAAAAGAAAAAAAATTGGGTTCAGTGTCCCTTTAATGACATCAACTCTAGAATTTTGTAAAATTAGCTTTGTCTCAGAATTCCCCTGACCTGTGTGTTTATTTGTTAATTTGCAGAAATAAATATATCTCTCTGTAATATGTCAGTGCAGGGCTTCTTCTGATTCTTAGGAAGCAATTAAGATTCTCAACACTGTACCATTTGCTTTATGTTATACACATAATCTGCATGTTACAGAACTGTAATCAGACTTTTACTGAAATTTATAAACTGAACAGCAGGTACATAATAATCACTCATCTGTCAGCATTCTATCAGTTAAATAGTGTAAATCAATTGCAACTTGCTTTCACATTTGTAGAATACTTTTAAGCTACAACTGCTAAAGTGAAGTATCTGTATTATCCTAATAGACAACAGTTTATTATTAAAGATTAATTTCCCTGAATATTCGTTGGCTGCACTATTTATTACTCATTTAGTTTAGAACTAAACAAATACAGAATATTTGTGGAACTTTTATATTAATTTTCTTGAAAAAAATGTAAATGTTCCTTTGCTACAAGCTAAAAACCGCAGGCCCTGGGATCCTTTGTGCTTAGCAGCATATTAGAACAGCCTGGGGCTCAAAAAAGAAGTTGTGATATGCTGGCTAATTCCCAGACATATGCAGTGTCTTTGTCTTTTAATCAAAATATTATTTCTATGTACATTAACCCCCTTTTTTTCGGGGGGGGGGTCTGCTTTAAATAGCGCTATTTTTAGCAAGTCTTCAGGAGGGAGGGAGGGTCTAATAGAGAGTGGTAAGACCCACGCTATTATAGCCACACAATCCCTTAAAAAACAGTGACATACAGGGTATGTCACGGTCGTTAATGGGTTATACATTACATTTTACAGTTTACAACACTTATAAATTTACTAAATATTCTGTACCTTCCCCAGTATCTATCTATCTATAGATCTATCTCTATCTGTTTGACTGTCTATTTTTTTCAGGAAACATAATGATATATTGGATTAAATTAAAGATTACTTGATATTCTAGCAGATTTTGCCATAGCGATAGAACCTCTGTCTGTGAGAGACCTAGTAGATATATTAAGCTTTACTTCTATCTATCTATCTATCTATCTATCTATCATCTATCTATCTATCTATCTATCATCTATCTATTTGACTGTCTGCCTATTCTTTCATGGCACATAATTATATTTTGCAATAAAAGAAACATTACCTGTGAATCCTGCAGACTTTGCCATAGCTGATAGAATCCCTGTCTGTGAGAGAGCGATAAAACTAGTAGCTATATGAAGCTTTTCCTCAGATCTCTAGAGATGATCCCAGAGGAGACTTTACAAGTTAGACTCACATCTGTCTGTAGAGTTTTTATAACTGATGAAACTTTTTATAACTTAGAGATAATAAAGTTCATATACAGTTATGTGTACAAAACTTTGGGTTGGATTAGAAGTGGAGTGGTAATTACAACTCCTGCTTGAACTGTAACTCTGCTCAACTTCCACTCTTTGCTCGCGCACTAATCTGATATGCTCAAGAGCAGAAGTTAGAATTATGAGACCGCGTTAAACGGACAGTATAGACCAATTTTGTATGTAATAGACACTACCATAAAGAAGAATATGCACAGATACATATCTAAAAATCCAGTATAAAACCTTTTAAAATTTTACTTAGAAGCTCCCAATTTAGCATTGTTTATGAGGTTAGGCTGGGACACCCACTGAAAGGGGCTGGGTAAACAGAAAGAGTAGACACTCCCCACCACCCCCCTTCCCTGCATATGAAAAGACAGATAACATAAACAGGATTCATCAGGAGTCTGTAAATGTGTGTATACATCTGACACTGTGGGGCGTCATTAGGAGTCTGAAAATCAGCACAATGTTCTTAAAAAAATAGGAAAAACTATACATTTTTATAAAAATACTAGCAGATGAGTTATATAAATAGATCATCTACAAAACATTTATGCAAAGAAAAATCTAGTGTACAATGTCCCTTTAAATACTCCCCCATAGACTGCAATGGAGAGAGGAAAGTGGAAAACACCTGACACCCATAACTCTAATCACTATAAGCCCCTTACTCTAATAACTTCTAAACTGCCACATAGCCCACAGCAAAGTCCCCACTACACTATTAACCCCCCAAAGTTCCCACTACACTATTAACCCCCAAAGTCCCCACTACAATTCAAACCCCTAACCAGCCACAAAGCCTACCTCAAAGTCCACACTACACTATTAACTCCCCAAAGTCCCCACTACAATTCAAACCCCTAACCAGCCTCAAAGCCTACCTCAAAGTCCCCACTACACTATTAACCCCTAAAACACCACATAGCCCAACACAAAGTTCCAATACACTATTAACCACTAACTTGCCACAACCCCAGCTGAAAAATACCCCTCTACGCTATTGACGCATAAGAAAATGCCACAACCATCATCACAAAATACCCACTAACATCTAAACCCTTAACCAGATAACCTCCCTAACCTGAAAAAAAAAAAAAACAGTTAAGCCTATTTTAAAACTGAAAAAAACAACTACGCAAAAAGAAAAAACCTATACTAACACTAAACTATAGCAATATCCCTTAAAAGTGCTTTTTGTAGGGCATTGCCCTAAAGTGATTGCAATCTCTTTCCCAAACAAACCATTCTGCAAGTAACACCCCACCCCCCAAAGAAAGGCTATCTAAAAAAACCTACTCTAAAAATTGCCCTGAAAAGGGCATTTGGCTGGGCATTGCCCTTAGAAGGGCATTTAGCTTTTTTGCAGCACCCCAAAAAAAAACCTATTATAAAAAAAAACCTAAAAAAATCCTTTCACTAAACCCCAAAGATTGTACTCACCAAAGTTGAATCTGGCTCCTACATGACGGTGGCACTCCATCTTCATCCTGGCGGTGGTCCATCTTCATCCTGGTGGTGGTCTTCTATCTTTATCCATCTTCTTATCTTCCGTTGTCGACATCCTCTTCATGCGCTTAGCTGCTGCACATTGAAATTTCAATGCAAGGTACCCCCTTGGCTGATTTTCATTTTCAAATTCAATGAAAGCTTATTCTATTGGCTGAATTGAGTTTGAATTTGAACATCAGCCAATAAGAATGCAAGGGTACCACTATATAAAGGTACCTTGCATTCACAATTCTGTGTGCTGGGGTTACTGGGAGGAAGATAGAAGACTGTGGTCAGGATAAAGATGTACCACCGCTTGGATGAAGATGGAGCGCTGCTCAACTTTGTTCAGTACAATCTTTGGGGTTTAGTGATAGGATTTTTTGTGTTATTTTTTTAAGAATGACCTTCTAAAGGCAATGCCGCACCAAATGCCTATTTCAAAGCACGTTTCAAGGCTAATTCTAGCGCCTATTCCAATTCATAAGAATTATATACATTTTATGAGAGCTTTTGACTTTAATATCCATTTTAATTCAATGTTGATGGTAATGATGATAAAAGAGACATGATGAGGATAGAGACATATATTTTAATGGTAGAAAAGAACCATAGACCCAGGTGTGAATTATTAACTAGTACAGCATTATACTTTTTTTTGTGTAATCATTTTTTTATTTAGTTTTACACATAACAATATGAAGGATACATAGCATACATGGCATTGCTTTAAGGTTCAATGTAAGTCTGACCAGTTTTTATAAAGACCTTTCCATTTTAAAGGGACATTGAACACTGAGATAATAATATAAAATGATAAATGATTTATAAATAATAAAGTCTACTATATACTTTCATTATTTATTTTGTTCCCCTACAATTATGAAATTGTGAGTTTTTCAGTCCCTGTTAGAATTGGAAGTGCAGAACACTGTTCTATTCCACACAGTCATTGAGTGCAGTGTCTCCAACATCGGTTGGATGAGTTTGGGAATAGGTATTTCAATCATTGTGGAGTTAGGTACCACCTAGTCAATAACTTAGTGTTAGTTTCCAGAAGTTTGGAAGAGTAGGCTGACTTATGTTAACAAAAATAGTATTCCAATCTTGAATTGACAACAAGTATGGCAGTTCTTTATCCCATGATTTGGTAAAAGTTAGACGAATTTCCACTTTAGATTTGTTTAGAAGTTTATATGTTAGATAAATTATGTGATGTATTGATGATGATGAGCTACACAGATTTTCAAAAGCAGTCTGAGTTCTGGTCATTTTGCTTTTTTGTAAAGAATGTATAAAATGGTTAAAAGTTGATGATGCCTAAACCATTTAGTAAGGAACCCATCACCTAAGTGTTCTATAAGATGTTTGGGTAGAAGGCTGTTATTTTCCATTAACAAATACATTGGAAGGAGTAGGTGTATATCTTTTGGCATTGATGGGATGATGTTAATGCCTGGTTGAAAACTATTGTTATGCAGAATAGGTGTTAGCGGGGAGGGTTTTGAGGAGATATTGGGGTATTTTCTAATTATGTTGTCTCAAACTTTAAAAGTTTCTGAGATAATGGGTTTAATATTTTTATGGGTTTGTTTGTTTTGTGGTCTCTCCATCCAACATAGAGAGCCTAGCTGAGGAAGTCCCATAATTCATATTCTAATTGTACCCATTGTTTGTGGTGATGTTCTTCATGGGAACACCCATCAACTATTCTGGAGAGGTAAATTGCATTCCTATATTCTTGGAGATTTGGTACTCCTAGTCCCCCCTGGTCAGGTTGCCTATAAAGAGTCAATTTAGATATTCTCGGTGGTTTTAGCTTCCATATAAATGAATTGAGGAGGGATTGTAGTTTGGGTATAATGGGGTTAGGGAGAGGGATTGGAACCATTTTCAAGATATAAAGAATTTTTGGTAATAATGTCATTTTTGCTGCCCCAATTCTTCCCATCCAAGATATATGTTTAGGGAGTCATTGTGAGGTGTTTGCTGATATATTTGTAATAAGGGAATGATAATTTAATTTGACTAATTTTGATAAGACTGGGGTTAAGTGAGTTCCCAAGTATTGTAGTGATCTGGAGTTAATAGTGAAAGGGGCAATGTATTTTATGTTTGCTAATTCCTTTGGTAGTATATGTATTGGGAGTATCTCTGATTTCCCAAAATTGATTGGAAAATTAGGGACAGAGGCGTAACTTCCAGGGTCGCAAAGGTCCGTCACTTGGGAGGGGTCCAGCAGGTGCTACCAGGCCCTGGGGATTTGCACTGCTGGAAAAGCCCAGGATGTGAGGAGGCCTCAGAACGGTAGCAGGAGGGGCCCAGAATCAGGAAGCGATGACCTAATGTATGAATAAATCAGTGCCGGGGGAACCATAGAGGCAGAGGCATTTTCAGCATGAAAACAATGTGTGTAGTCTTTTTTTTTTTGTTTTGTTCCCAGCATAGGTAATTGTTGTTGCCTTTCTTCTTCCACTGCTGTACTTTCAAAGCAGCTTAGACAAATCTGCACGGTCTGTAACTGCATTCCAGCTGTCACTTCCCTCCCTCCCTCCCTCCCCCTTCTCTCTTCCCGAGCACGGTGCTGATCAGCCTCTCACTTCAGCCAGAGCACAGCACAGCTTAGTCTGATTCTCCAGCCAGATTGCAATTATTAATGGTAATAGAGGGGCAAAGGGCAGCTTATTGCTAATGGAATCTGTTTCTTTGATGTGCTCCAAGCATTCCTCACTCATAGCAGTTTTTTTTTTTCTTCTAATTCTTCCCATGTTAGTGTTCATTGTATTGGAGATGAATGAGGCCTCGTATTAGTATATGCATGCAGCATAAGGATTGACTTTCTCTTTTTACAGAAATAGGTTATTTCTATGCCACAACTTGTTTGTGTACTTGCCCCCTGGGCCAACATTTGACAGTCCTCCCCTGATGCCCAGTCCAGTTTAACATATAGTTTATTGATTTTTAGTAACAAATATAGGACAAAATTTATTTTACAATATGTACATGTAATTTACATAAATAAAATGGAGCTTGTGAAAAAACAGCAACTTCAGCAAGCTGTATTACTTAGACCTAGTGAAATGTTAGTATTGACAATACAAGGGATGAGTGAGGGACCCTCATTCTCTGATTTATAGCAGTCAGCAAAGGGTTTTCCCTATTACTAGTATTCCCCTTGCAAAAATAAATAAATAAAATAAATTATATATTTCCCCAGCTGGAACACTCCAACAAACTCAAGTCACTGGTCCCAGGGTGCTAGACTAGAATTATATATAGCAGAAAAGGACCAGCACTCTCGGGATTTAACACAACATTATGCCTTTAATGTGATGTGTCAGGGTTTCATTCCTGTCCGAGGAAGGTGTGAGTATCTAGAAAGGTCACATTAAAGCCTTAATGGTGTGTTAAATTCAGAGGGTGCTGGTCCGTGTGTGTGTGTATGTATATATATATATATATATATATATATATATACAGTATATATGTAAAATTCCTGTGTAGGTGAGTGCACAATAAATGTGTATCCACTAATAGAGAAAAAAGCTGCACACACTTTTTCTAAAATTATAAATATGAATACTGATAATATAAATCACCAATGGTGTTAAGTAATTAATAGATTGAATGATGTAAATCACCAGTAATCATCAATATAAACCAGTGGGTGTTATTGTAACTTTACCCTTGTTAAGCAATGTGGAATATGATATGTATTGCAATCTTGCAATATCAATGCAACAAAAAATAATAAATAACAATTCAATACTCTATAGTGCAATAGAAATGCAGTCACATACAATAAGATTTTTCACCAAATAAAATGACATATACTTAAACTGCAGTTGGAAAAAATAATAATAATAAATAATAAAAATGAAAAAGATTCTTATCCTTTTGCAGTGTGAGAGAGTTCTCCAGATATTTTGCTTGTTTGGAGTGTTAAGTGCAGCTCGTCTGAAAACTACTCAAGGTTCAAGTTGAGTACAGAGGTACAGCTGTATAGATCTAAAAAGATAAGCGCACAAAAACACATCTCATAGTGGAGATCAATTTTAATAAAATATATTGAACATATAAAAACACCTCCCCTAGGAAAATCCCTACTCACAGTATGAACCCTCAATCATATGAGGTAAGGAGGGACGGGTAGATAAATAAGTGTCCCCACTGTGTCCACAAATGATACGTCCTGGTATGATAAGTTCTTTCTTGAAAGCTTCAAGTAGCCAAATGTCCAGGTATCCAGGTCGTGTTTGTTTCCAGCGTTTATTTGGACATTTTGTTGCTGTAAATTGAGCAACTTGTTACAGTATATTTGGATATTATTGGCCATACTTGGTGCCCCTGATTTACACCACAACAAGTAGGGACTGCACTCGCTGGATTCAGTTCAAATAAATAAGGTATTATTTGAACTGAATCCAGCGAGTGCAGTCCCTACTTGTTGATACTTATTGAAATTTTGACTGAGCACCCTGGTTGCTGACTATCTTTGAATTGCGAATGCAGATACACAGTGGAAATATATATATATATATATATATATATATATATATATATATATATATATAAGGTTTAGGGGCACCACACACTTTTTTGGCCGTAACGCAACATAATTCCCTCAGCTTTCAAAAAGTCATTTTTCAATGGGACTTCCATAGTGCCGGTATTACAAGTCTGCCTGGGAGGCCAAAAAGTGAGCGGTACACCCTATACTGCCAAGATCCATACCGTAAACTGAAAGTCAGTAGTTATGAGTTTTACACTACAAAGCTGTAACATAAAACTCATAACTAAAGTGCTAAAAAGTACACTAACACCCATAAACTACCTATTAACCCCTAAACCGAGGCCCTCCGGCATCGCAAACACTAAAATAAAATTATTAACCCCTAATCTGCCGCTCTGGACATCGCCACCACTAAAATAAACATATTAAACCCTAAACTGCCTCCCTCCTGCATCGCAAACACTAGTTAATGATTATTAACCCCTAATCTGCTGTCCCTAACATTGCCGCAACCTACATTACTGTTATTATCCCCTAATCTGCTGGCCCCAACCTTGCCACCACTATACTAAAGTTAAAAACCTTAAACCTAACCCTAAGTCTAACCCTAACCCTAACACCTACTAACTTGAATGTAATTAAAATAAATCTAAATAAAACCTACTATTAATAACTAAATAATTCATATTTAAAACTAAATACTTACCTGTAAAATAAACCTTAAGCTAGCTACAATATAACTAATAGTTACATTGTAGCTAGCTTAGGTTTTATTTTTATTTCACAGCTAAGTTTGTATTTATTTTAACTAGGTAGACTAGTTAGTAAATAGTTATTAACTATTTACTAACTACCTAGCTAAAATAAATACAAATGTACCTGTAAAATAAAACCTAACCTGCTTTACACTAAAACCTAACCTTACACTACAATTAAATCAATTACATTAATTAAATACAATTAACTTAATTACAAAAAACCCCCACTAAATTACACAAAATAAAAAAAGAAATTATCAGATATTTAAACTAATTGCACCTGATCTAATAGCCCTATCAAAATAAAAAAGCCTCCCCAAAATAAAAAAAACCCTAGCCTAAACTAAACTACCAATAGCCCTTAAAAGGGCCTTTTGCGGGGCGTTGCCCCAAAGAAATCACCTCTTTTACATGTAAAAAAAAATACAAACAACCCCCCAACAGTAAAACCCATCACCCACATAACCAACCCCCCAAATAAAATCCTAACTAAAAAAACTAAGCTCCCCATTGCCCTGAAAAGGGCATTTGGATGGGCATTGCCCTTAAAAGGGCAGTTATCTCTTTTTCTGCCCAAAAGCCCTAATCTAAAAATAAAACCCACCCAATAAACCCTTAAAAAAACCTAACACTAACCCCCGAAGATCCACTTACAGTTTTTGAAGACCCGACATCCATCCTCAATGAAGCCGGCAGAAGTCTTCATCCAACCGGGCAGAAGTCTTCATCCAGACAGCATCTTCTATCTTCATCCATCCGGCGCGAAGCAGCTCCATCTTCAAGACATCCGGTGCAGAGCATCCTCTTCTCTTGATGTCTAACAAAGAATGAAGGTTCCTTTAAGTGACGTCATCCAAGATGGCGTCCCTTGAATTCCGATTGGCTGATTACCAGCAGTAAGGGAATCTGCAACACTCTCCTGAGAGACTGAGAGGAATTATCGCTAAAGGAAAAACAAAGTTTGAAAGGATTCCACATTCCGCAACTAATTGCTAATTAAGGCGCCCTTTAAATAAGGACCTAAGCAACTATAGGATCACTTACTCTGGTGTGTTCAACCAGCAAAACGCGTTGAGCTTTTTGATCCTTTGGAGCATCCGTAGGAGAAGTGTTGTGCCCTGACATCAGCGGAGTTACCTTTGCTTTTGCCGAAAAGCCGGGAGTTTTGAATTGAACTGAACTCTCTAAACTCTATGATAGTTCCGTGCAAATTTTGAGACATCAATGCTGAGTGCCGTGGGATTCACATCTCCACCTGCGTGACTGATTTTAAACTGTGGACTTGTTATTATTTATTTCTAGTAAGTGTTAATTTACTACTGTGCTGAGATTACTATTAATAAATACTATCTTGAATCGAGGATTGCGCTGTCTCCCTTTCTATCTCTACAGTTTGTCTATTATCCATCTGTGAAGGAGGAACCCACGGATTTGTGTACAGCTGCATCCGCTTGGTGGGATATATTCATCTCCCTTACTTTGGAAAGTTTTCTACTTATTTCAAAGGACATGTTGTTAGGTATTTAGCGCTGTTTTCTATTCTTTTTTTATATAAAATGTATTGCCAGGAATGTATGGAAAACAGTAATTAATTAGAACTAGTTATAATTACAAATGTTATTAGGTGATCACTATGGGGCCAATTTATCAATGTCTGATATGCTGTATCGTATCATGTCCGACAGACATCGCTGAATGCCGACAGCATACGCTGTCGGCATTTCACATTGCACAAGCATTCCAAGAGAACTGCTTATGCAATGCCACAACCTGCAGATTGGCCGCTAGCAGAGGATGTCAATCAGCCCGATCCTATAGGACTTGGTGGATTGCAGGCCGCAGTCTCAGAGGCAGTGGACCAGTTATGGAGCAACGGTCTTAAGAACGCTGCTTCATAACTGCGGTTTCCGGCGAGCCTGAAGGAGCTTGATAATTTGGCCCTTAAATCTCCATTTTCTTTTCATAGGCTGCTCAGTTTGTTTTCATATGGTTAGCTATATTTTCTATCTACAGGCAGTTTTTCAAAGCAGAAATATACCCTTTCTATAGTCAAAATGATTTAGAACGCTGTTTAATGTTATTTATTCATAGTGTGTACTCTGCAAAAATTGATTTGCTGCGCTTCATGTGGCACAAGAGTTTTTGGGTTTGGTCTAAACTAAAAGGTGGAAACTGTAGTGGGCTGCTCTGCAATAAAATGCCAGGTCTGGTCCTGTTCGGGACAGGACTCATCCATAGATTGCCAAAAGTTTGGAAAATAAATGAATAAATAAATGTATCGAAATCATGTTGTTTTTTATTTTGGGGTGGGGCCTTCGTGGATTCTTGCACCAGGGGACTTTGGTTTCTAGTTACGCCTCTGATTAGAGACTATGCTATATTTTTGGAGGATATAGTGTGCCATTAGGAGAGATTTAGATGGTTCAGTGTGAGTCATAAGGAGATCATCAGCAAACAATGCCAATTTGTACTCTGAGTTTTTAACCATAATTCCTTTAATATCAGGAGAGTTACGTAAAGTATAAGCTACAGCTTCCTTTGAAATAACAAATAAAAGAGGGGATAGAGGGCACCCTTGTCTCGTTCTATTATTAATCTGAAAACTATATGATAAAAGGCCATTTAATCTCGCTGATGGGGATGTGTACAGGGCTAAGATTTTAGATATTCATTTTTTAGGGAAGCTAAATTTATGGAGAGTGTTTAGTAAAAAGGTCCAATCAAGACGATCATCTGTTGAAATGAAAATGGTGGGTAATTTTTGATGTTGAGTATAGTGAATATGTGCTACTTTGACTGTGTTGTCTTTGGCTTCCCTCTGTTGGACAAAGCTAGTTTGGTCAGTATGGATGATGTGTGGGAGAATGGGATTTAACCTATTGGCTAAGATTTTTGAATATATTTTCAGGTCTACATTGAGTAGCGATATGGGACGAAAGTTAGCTGGGTTAGTAGGTTTTTACCTGGTTTAGGTAGGACTGTAATATAAGCTTCCAGCATAGTTTCCGAGAATGGGTTTTCTGAATCTATCTGCTTGTATTATTTTAAGAGTGATGGCATTAATAGGGATTTAAAGTGCTTGTAATAAAAGTTGCTAAATCTGCCCGGACCAGGGCTTTTCCCTTGTTTTAGGGATTTTATAGCTTTATTTAACTCTTGTGGTGTCATGGACTCAGACAAGGATTGGCAATGTTCAGAATGGATCTGGGGGAGTTCCAAGGGGTTAAGATAATTGTTGCAATTTTGTAGGTGATTGTTATCTGGGTGGTTAGGGAACAAATTGCATAGTTTAGAGTACTATTCTCAAAACATTTCTGCTATAATTTTGGAGTCTATTATTTTTTCTGATTTGTTATTTGTTAGGGAGTGAACATATGATATGTTAGTTTTACTTTTGAGTGCTCTCGCTAGTAATTTGCCTGGAATTTTTGTCTTAGTAGAAAGGCAGTATTTTGAGCGTTGATATCTAGGTATTCCTTGAGTTGGAATCTGGCTTGACTTAGTTTTGTTTGAGTGGTTGTATCTGTTAGGTGCCTCTTATGAATATAATCTAGTTTGTAAATTTCATGGGGTTAGAGTTAAGGATTTTTGATTATTTTGTTTGTTTTTGGTGGCTTTTTGCTTCATCAGAATGCCTCTGACGACGTATTTGTGGGCTTCCCAAAGGGTTCCTGGGGATATCTCAGGGGTACTATTTATCTCAAAGTATTTTTGTAGTGCTTTTTAAATGTCAATTTTTATCAAGGGTTCAGATAATAGGACTTCATCTAGTCTCCATTGGAAGGGTTTTGTGGGAATGGAAAGCCAGATGAATGGACTGCTCACTGCAGAGTGGTCTGTCCAACTTATGGGAATGATGCGGGAGTCTCTCAAAATTTTTATTGATATGTGGTCTGCCATTATGTAGTCTATTCTGAAACATCATCTATTGGGGTTAGAGAAAAAGGTAAAATCACGTTTATGGGGATGTCTCCAAGTGTTGTGTAAGTTAAGTAGAGAGAAGTCATTTCATATTGAATGATAGGTTTGGTTACGGTCTATCAATTGAGTATTGGAACTGTCAATCTGAGGGTTTAGTGGTAGATTGAAATCACCTGCTAGTATGAGTGGACCTTTGGATAATGTGATTGTAGAGTTAGTAATTTTTAAAAAAAAAAAAGGTATCTTGGTTTGTATTCGGGGCATATACATTTACTAGGGTAATCAGTTTACCCTAAGTATCGTCCTTCTTTATCTTGTTCTTTATGAATAAGTTCAAAAGGTATGGCTTTATGGAATAGAATGCTAACTCCATTAGTCTTTTTTTAAATTACTACTATGATAGTGAGTGGGGTAATGAGATGATAAATATTTGGGTCCATTGCCTTTTTTAAAATGGGTTTCTTGAAGAAATAATATACTTCCATTCTTATGAATTAGATCATGAAAAGCCTTGGATCTCTTAAATGGTAAATTAAGCCCTTTGGTGTTTATAGTGATTATACTAAATTTCAGGTCTTTTAATTGCAAAGCCATAGATTATATAAGGATTGGTAAGCGTGTTTGAGATTTGGTGTATCACTCAAGGTTTTTGTAAATACAAAAGGTATAGTTAACAGGTTTAACAAAACAAAATTTAAACTATGTGGAACAAACAGTCCCCCTTAAAAGGGGGTTGTAAAGAATAAACATTTTTTTCCAATGTGTGAATAAAACATTTTCTAATATAATGTCAATGAACAAGATTATAAATCTAAAGAGAAAAAAAAGGAAAATAGTAATAAAACTAATTAAATACAATACTAATTAAATACAATACAATTTAATAGGGAGGTTTAGGATCCCTAGATTGCAATATTTGTAGAGCGTATAGACTTTTCATAAAGGAAGCTAAAAAGCTTTAATGGAAGCCTAAACATTAAGGCTAAAAGGCACTATGATAGAAGTTAACTATAACAAAACCAGTACGATCTCACCCATTTTCAGTCTGGGGACCAAGGGATTTCTTATGTCTGTTAAAGGAAGATGTTTGCCAAGAGGTTCTTTGTGGTCTTGAAGCTGATGTGGCTGGGTTATCCATCTGTGATCTTGATAAAGAGGAGGTTTGGATATGGCCTGGGGTTGAAACGTTGATTTCTTTGCAGAATGTTTCTATTTCACCTGGATAGTTGAATGTGGCTTGGAAATCCCTATCTTCCCGCCTCCTTTGTAAAGTTCTTTGTGATAATTCAGCAAAAATGGATAACGTGGAGCCTTGATAAGATAGTGATGAAGCGTTTCTGGCTTGTTTCATTACATCTTCCTTATCTTGGTATTCTTGGTATTCCTTATCTTGGTGGTTGTCCTTCCTTTGGTTTTTGGTCTTAGGGCTCTGTGGAACCTATCCATGGCAATTGAAGTTGTGAAGGTTGGACCCTTAAGGTGCTGGAATAGTTTTGTAAATATGCATCAAGAACATCTGGTGCAATGGATTCCGGTATACCTCTCATTCTTAAATTGTGTCTTCTGCTCCGGTTTTCAATGTCGTCCAGTTTATCCTGGAGTTGCAATATAACATTGTTCTGAGCTTGTGCATTCTGTTGAAGGTTTGCGATTTCAGATTGGTGTATTTCAGTATCTTACTCCAAAGTTTCCACCCTATCCACTATTTCATACATCTCTTTGCAAAGTTCAGATATTTCTTCTTTGATGCAGTATTTGACCTGGGCAATTAGGTTTGTAAAGTCTTGTTTAGAGGGGATAGATTCCAGAAGGGATTTTGAGACCTGCGTGGATTCTGCCATCTCAGTTGCTTGTGACTCAGGAGAAATAAGTGAAGAGGTTGTTTTTTCTGAGGGCCCAGTGCAGGGCTCTGAGGATTCCAGAAGTTTGAAAAAGTTGTTAAGTGCAGTGGATGTGATGTGATGGCTTTTGTGAGTTCTCTCTGATTTAGATAGTCTCTTGGGCGACATTATTATTATTATCAGTTAAACCAGAGACACAAGGTTCCAGCTAAGCTAGTAGTCCTCAGATATCTCTGTCCAATAACAATATTAATTGTGGAAAGGTTGCTGGTCCTTTTGAGACATTCCCTTAATTGGAGCTAAGAGTATACAGCTGTATGCAAAAGTTTAGGCACCCCTGACAATGTCCATGATTTTAATTTATAAATAATTGGGTGTTTGGATCAGCAATTTAATTTTGATCTATCAAATAACTGAAGGACACAGTAATATTTCAGTAGTGAAATGAGGTTTATTGGATTAACAGAACATTTGAAATATGCATCCAAACCAAATTAGACAGGTGCATAAATTTGGGCACCCTTGTCATTTTGTTGTTTTGAATGCCTGTAACTACCTAGCTTTGAGTAATTGGAACACACAATTGGTTTGGTGAGCCAATTAAGCCTTGAACTTCATAGACAGGTGCATCCAATTATGAGAAAAGGAATTTAAGGTGGCCGATTGCAAGTTGTTGTTCTCTTTGACTCTCCTCTGAAGAGTGGCAACATGTTCTAATTATTGTGAATTGTATTTACTTGTAATGCCACAGTTACCATGTCAGGGGTTGGTCAATTTAAAAAGGTTTGGTAAATTTAAAGATAACTGCTTATGTGGGAAATCATTAACTCTGTGTACTATGTATGTGAAAAACACAAGAACACCCTGATTTTTCTTAGCATTTGGAGCATGCTACTTTTGCAATTTTCTTAAATTTGTCATTAACAGATCTCTGTCACAAGTTTTTACAAACAAAAGTAGACCACAACTCACTAATGTCCGGGCACCCCTAAAAATCAGTAGAACATCATACATTTTTTATTAAACCTTGGAAAATTGATATTTTTTTGCAACAATAAATATAAAAAAAATAACTGATAATAACAATAATACATCTTTCTATCCTTCCCTCTATCTCACTCTGTTCTTCCTTCCCTCTCTTCTTCTCAATATCTCTTTTTCTTACTTTTCCACTCTCTCGATCTCTTCATTCTTTCCTCTCTCTTCCTCCCCTCTATCTTTCTCTCTTCTTCTTTTCCTTCTCTCCTTCATCCTTTCCTGTCTGTATTCCTCTTTTTCTTCTTCCCTGTCATCCTCTATTCCTCATTCCTTCTATCCCTCTATTCCTCCAACTCTCTCTTCCTCTCTCCCTCTCTTCATCCTTCCCTCTCTTCATCCTTCCCTCTCTTCCTCATTCCCTCTCTCCCTTAATTCCTCCTTCCCTCTTTTCCTCTCTCCCTTTAATCACTTGTCCCTCTTACCATCACTTCATCCTTCCCTCCCTCTCTGCCTCCTTCTCTCTATCCCTCTCTTCCTCTTTCCCTCTCTCCCTCTCTTCCTCCTTCTTCCTTTTTTCCTAATTCCCTCTCTCCCTCTCTTCCTCATTCCCCCTTTCTTCATCCTTCACTCTTTCCTTATCTTCCTCCTCCTCTTTCTCCTTCCTTCTTTCCCTCTCTTCATCCTTCTTTTTATCTTCCTCATTACCGCTTTTCCTCCATTCTTCCCTCTTCTTTATTTGTTCTCTCTCTTCCTGTCTTCATTCTTCCATTTCTCCCTCTCTTCATACTTCCCTCACACCCTCTTTCTCCTTATTCTTTATATTGTTACCACGATATGTGATTCTAAAACGTCTCTGTTTTTTTAAACTATAGACTAGTGGATTTAACATTGGAACCACAGCACCATACATTAGGGATATAATTTTGTCCTGTCCCTTTAATTCTTCAAACTTCATGTTCAAATCCAGACGGGCCCCATAAAATAAAATGACAATCAGATATGAAGGACAGCTGAAAAAGATTTCTGTTTTTCCAAACGTTATTTTAATTTTAAGATAGTATTTAGAATACACTGTAGCTATAGGAAGTTAAAATCAAGAAAAAAAGACAAAACGAATAGTACACACCCACCACACTTATTAAATTCCTTAAATGTCTGATATTACTGTAGGGGAGATTTAACAATGTTTGTCCATCACAAAATATCTCATTACATTCTTGTACTTTGCAGAATGATATTTTGTGCATCAACAGTGAGACCATTGTTAAATTTATGGCACCTACAATGTAAGAAAAAGTGGCTAAAATGATGCACACTGTTTTATTCAATATTTGAGAATAGTGCAGCTGAATACAGATGGCAACATAAAAGACATTGGCCTCTAGTTATGAAGGTCTGGCGGACCTGATCCGACACTGCGGATCAGGTCCGCCAGACCTCGCTGAATACGGCGAGCAATACGCTCGCCGTATTCAGCATTGCACCAGCAGCTCACAAGAGCTGCTGGTGCAACGCCGCCCCCTGCAGACTAGCGGCCAATAGGCCGCCAGCAGGGGGGTGTCAATCAACCCTATCGTACTAGATTGGGTTATATTGTGGCGATGTGTGTCCGCCTGCTCAGAGCAGGCGGACAGGTTATGGAGCAGTGGTCTTTGTGACCGCTTCTTCATTACTGCTGTTTCTGGTGAGCCTGCAAGCTCGCCAGAAACACGGGGCATCAAGCTCCATATGGAGCTTGATAGATATGCCCCATAGGCTATGGCAGTCGGGATGCAAAAATCGGTTCCAAGACATAATGTAGATAGAAAAAAAACCCTATATAATACATTCAGAGAAAGAGATGCTGGTGTCTGCTGTGATTGCAATGGTCAATAGCTTTGGCATAACGGTAGAGATGTGAACAATTTATTGGACTGATAGTTTGCATAGTAAGAAATACATTGGTGTGTGCAGTTGAAACACATGACACCAAACAATTGTAATTATTGAATTTCCAATTACAGCCATTAGATACATGAGGCTGACTCCAACAAATTGTGTAAACTGTTTAGTAACAAAACTAAAAATGTCATATGAGGAAATACTGTTTTTGTCACTTTCTGTAATGATCGTCTGTTGGTGCCAATGTGAGTGGTGGGAATGAGTTGTTTGTGTGACCCAGTGCAAGAGGGAGAGGGAGGGGCTTGTTTTCCTACACTACATACAAATGTTAGGCAGGGGTGAGGGAGGGATGGGTCCCTACACTGTAGAAAATTATTGTTTGGATTTGGAGGTGGAGAGAGTGATGGGGATCCATACACAACAGAAAAAAAATAAATAAATAAAAATAAATATAAAATAACAGATCAGTGATGTAAAACAGAATCTTTACATAATTGCAGTTCTTTGACACATTTTAAAGTTATTTAAAAAATATAAAAACATAAATGTAGAATAATATAGAGCAATGCAGACCCTGCAAAAATATAAAGCATGATGTAGCTTTTCAAGAGGACAACAATATCACTGATCTGTGAATGTGCACCTCTCCTGTCACAGGGTGTGAGCATACTTACAAAATCCAAGGTAGTGGCATCCAAAATGAAGATTTGTTATCTAATGGAGTTTGTGCCTCTTACTTCTTCTCTCCACTAGTTCTTACTTTCCCTGTTTAGGTGTTATTTAGGTTGTCACATTTAATGAGAGGGGGTTAGATGTTCATACAAGGTCAGGTGATATTACTTATTTAAATAACTTATTAGTGGAGCAGAGGGTGTCCTATGTTTATCCTTATTTGTACAGAATTGTTCTCTTCTATATGTTACCTTTGGCTAAGAGGGTGTATTCACTTGTGAAGGAGGGGGATTGGGCGTTTTTTGGAAGGCATGATCTTTTTTTGCCTAATGTCTTAATTATTTTTTTAGCTCTTGCATGACAAAGCTGCAGCAACTCAATGAGGCCTACTTATCAAGCCGTCAACTTTCTTGCATTCGACGGCACCAATACGCTCACCTGACATCGACTAACTTCACTGCCGTGAACCTGAATACGTTCTCCATATTTAACAAAAAAGTTGTCACAAAGCCACGCATCAAGTACGGGGTGATAAGCAGCGGACTGTTGTTAACTAACAGTCATCGATCTCCCTGCTATCCGGATTATTTTTTCAGCTTTATTTGTATACTGTCACTAAACACCACCACTATACTAAACTGTTGAACCCCTATCCCGCTGCTCCCAGACCCCGCCAAAACTAAATAAAGTTATTAACCCCAAATCCGCCGCTCCCGGACCCCGCCGACACTCTAATAAAGTTATTAACCCCTATTCCTTCACTCCCGGAGCCCACCACCACCTACATTATGTTAATACCCCCTAATCTGCAGCCCCCTACACCGCCGCCACCTACATTATACTTATTAACCCCTAATCTGCCACCCCATATACAGCCGCCACCTACATTATGTTATTAATCCCTAATCTGATGCCCCCTACACCGCCACCACTCTAATAAAGTTATTAACCCCTATCCCACCACTCCCAGACCCCGCCGCAACTAAATAAAGTTATTAACCCCTATCCTGCCACTCCCGTAGCCCACCGCAACTAAATAAATGTATTAACCCCTAAACCTAACAACCCGCTAACTTTATATTAAATATTAACTCATCCCTATCTTATAATACATTTAAACTTACCTTTACATTTAAATTAAACTATATTAAACTAATAATTAACCTATTCTAACTATTATAATAAAATTACAATAAACTGTCTTAAATTAATAATTAATCTAACCTAACTTTTATACTAAAATCACATAAAACTACAAATTAAAATAACTATATTATATATTTAAAAACCTAACCCTACTCAAATAATTTAAATCTACAGTAAAAAATGACTAAGTTACCAAAAACTAACAACTAAGTTACAAAAAATAACAAACACTAAGTTACAAAAAATAAAAAATAAATTATCAAAGCTTTAAACTAATTACACCTAATCTAAGGGCCCTATGAAAATAAAAAAGCCCCTCCAAAATAAAAAAAAAACCCTAACCTACAATAATCAGCCAATAGGATGAAAGCTTGGGGGGGGGGGGGGGCTGTTGCAATCAGCCAATAGGATTTTTTCAACCTTAATTCTGATTGGCTGATAGAATTCTATCAGCAAATCAGAATCTAAGGGACACCATCTTGGATGACGTCATTTAAAGGAACCTTCATTCGTCGGTAGTCGTTGGAAAGAAGAGGATGCTCTGCGTCGGATGTCTTGAAGATGGAGCTGCTCCGTGCCAGATGGATGAAGACAGAAGATGCCGTCTGGATGAAGACTTCTGTGGGCTTGGATGAAGACTGCGGCCGCTTCATTGAGGACTTCTCCCGGCTTCTTGGAGGATCTATGTCGGCTCTTCAAAACTGTAAGTAAATCTTCTGGGGTTAGTGTTAGGATTTTTTAAGGGTTTATTGGGTGGGTTTTAGTTTTAGATTAGGACTTGGGCAGCAATAGAGCTAAATGCCCTTTTAAGGGCAATGCCCATCCAAATGCCTTTTTCAGGGCAATGCCCATCCAAATGCCCTTTTCAGGGCAATGGGGAGCTTAGGTTTTTTAAGTTAGCTTTTTATTTGGGGGGTTGGTTGTGTGGGTGGTGGGTTTTACTGTTGGGGGGTATTTGTATTTTTTATTTCAGGTAAAAGAGCTGATTACTTTGGGGCAATGCCCCGCAAAAGGCCCTTTTAAGGGCTATTGGTAGTTTATTGTAGGTTAGGTTTTTTTTATTTTGGGGGCTTTTTAATTTTCATAGGGCCCTTAGATTAGGTGTAATTAGTTTAAAGGGACACTGTACCCAAAAATGTAATTCTGTGAATCAGATTGAGCATGAAATTTAAATCAAATTTCGAATTTACTCCTATTATCAAATTATCTTCATTCTCTTGGTATATTGTTTTGAAATGCAAGAATGTAAGTTTAGATGCCTGCCCATTTTTGTTGAACAACCTGGGTTGTCCTTGATAATTGGTGGATAAATTCATCCACCAATAAAAAAGTGCTGTCCAGAGTACTGAAACCAAAATAAAGCTTAGATGCCTTCTTTTTCAAGAAAAGATAGCAAGAGAACGAAGATAAATTGATAATAGGAGTAAATTAGAAAGTTGATTAAAATTGCATGCTCTTTCAGAATTACAAATGAACAAATTCGGGTTCAGTGTCCCTTTAAAGCTTTGATAATTTCTTTTTTCTTTTTTGTAACTTAGTGTTTGTTATTTTTTGTAACTTAGTTGTTAGTTTTTGGTAACTTAGTAATTTTTTAGTGTAGATTTAAATTATTTCAATAGGGTTAGGTTTTTAAATATATAATATAGTTAATTTAATTTGTGTAATTAAATTGATAATCTTCTTCAAAATATAGTTAATTTAATTTTATGTAATTTTAGTATAAAAGTTAAGTTAGATTCATTATTAATTTAAGATAGTTTAATGTAATTTTATTATAATAGTTAGAATAGGTTAATTATTAGTTTAATATAGTTTAATGTAATTTTAGTATAACAGGGTAGGTTAATTAATAGTTTAATATAGTTTAATTTAAATGTAAAGGTAAGTTTAAATTTATTATAAGATAGGGATGAGTTAATATTTAATATAAAGTTAGCAGGTTTTTAGGTTTAGGGGTTAATAGGTTAATTTAGTTTATGGTGATGTGGGGGGGCTGGCGGTTTAGGGGTTAATAGTATGTATATGTTGTGGTGTTCAAAGCGCCAAAGAGGAAAGGTTCCGCTATTCTGAAATCAGTTAAGATAAAGCAATGTGTTTGCAAATAAAGGACTGGTTTTACTAGTGCCTTATATATAATGTAGATTTGTATTTAAATAAGGTTATAATTTTATTATTCCCTCTAATAAGTTAACATTCTTTAGTGTGGAAGATTATCAATTTTGAAGAATAATCACCAAACAATGAAATAGACAAATGCCAATTACACCATAGACAAGAAACAAGAATATATGAACACACACTCTGAAGAGATCGGATGATCTATTGGTCAGGGTCTGTCACTCTCTGTCACTCTCTACACGCCATCCATAGCTGTGCAAATCTAGCCTTCCTAATCAAAATGGCAGACAGACAGAGGCTGAATGGCAGTTAGAGGTTTAAAGAGCGTTTTAGACACATATTAGAAATTGATAAGGCATTAGGTAATACCATCGGCAGCATGATCTTAGAATAGAAATAAACCGAGTGATCAGCTGTACAAGATGTGTTTACACTGCAAATGCAAACAACCAATAAGTACGGAATAATTAAAGTCCTCCAACCAATGACAAGGGTCGAATATCGGCCGAGTTTTAACAGGACTTTGACAAGAAAGGATGCGATAATATAACACAATACATTATGCCAAATAGGAAAACCGGTGCATTTAAATCATATCACGTTTTTTGCAACAAGGTTTTAGAAACAACATTGAGGGATCAGCTGTTTAGGGTTTGTTTATTATACACACGCCAACACTGATCGTATTTGCGTTAACTTGGTCTTTTAATTAAGGCAGCAGACAAATAGACAGTCAGAGGCTTAAACGGTTTGATTGTCACATATTAGAAATAAATAACCTAATGGGTAGTGTTATCGGCAGTACCAAGTGATCAGCTGTAATAAGTGGATTCACATTACAAACGCAAACAACCAATCAGTAAAGTGAAATTTTTAGTCCTCCAACCAATGAGAAAGGCTGACTATCGGCCAAGGTGTATGCAAGATTTTTTTGACAAGAAAGGATGTTATAGTACAATATATTTAGCCAATATGACATTAGGAAATAGATAAGTTATAATGGATATCACCTTTATAACAAATTCTATATAAAAATTCAATGTTAACATTCACAAGCCATTTCCGGTTTTGAATATCCGGTTTTTGAGACACAGAAATTGAATGACACTTAGAGGGGTATATAAAGCTGACAGCAACTAATAGAAACCAGTCTTGATAAAGGCCAAGTTATTGGCCGAAATGCGTTGACAAGCAGCTGGTAAGCATAATTTAATTGTTCTTAACTGAATTTGTACGCTCTGCACTATTTGTTTTTATATTTTTACAGGAGTCTACACATAAATTTAATAAACATTAAGGGATTCACCATGGTCTAAAATAGGACTGTAGGATTCTCACCACTAAGAAAGCACCTTCATTTACAACACCTCAGGATCACCATCGCTGGATCTCTCACCATCAGGAAACAATTTTGTTCACATTTTTCACTATCCTTTGTTGAACGTCAATGGGATTTTATGTATTAGAAGTGTGACTTTGTTTTCATAATTTGAGATTGATTATATTTGAGCACAGGATCACTAACTCACTCGTTTAGAGACACCATTTCACAAATTATTATCATCTTCATTTTTCATTTTTCCATTTTAAATTTCTTCATTTTTATTGACATTTTTTTCACTTTTATTCATCATCATTTTTATTTATACCACTTTGTTTTTATGCACGTGCATTATTTATGACATCCAACTTGGTTTGTGTATATTCCTATTTAGTCTAAATTATATCCAGATTTGGGTAACACCACACCCTACAACATTACTGTAACAGCAGCTGCTGAATAAGTTTCTGTAATCCAACTTTTTATTTATTGTTATTATTCAATTTTATTGTTTTTGTCTATTTTAATCCACACTAAAGAATTTTAATTTATTAGAGGGAATAATAAAATTATAACCTTATTTAAATACAAATCTACATTATATATAAGGCACTAGTAAAACCAGTCCCTTATTTGAGAACACATCGCTTTATCTTAACTGATTTCAGAATAGCGGATAGAAAGTGGGGAGGTGCGGAATAAGCGCTCTGGATGGAGCAAACCTAAAGTGAATAGACTGTGAAAATAGTATAATAACAAAAATAATAGAAATAATCAAGATGTTGAATATATATAAGTGAAAAAGGAACCGATTGTGACGATATAAAAAATGTCAATTTAATTTAAAATAAATAAATGTCAACAAGGTATACAAAATAAATATATAGCATATGATTATAACATAAAATCAAATTCAGGTGACTCATATAAGTCTAAGATGCCGGCATCAAGAAAATAAAATAATATTGACCTATAGGAATAGTATATAGTTAGCCAAATTAGTGAAATTCACAACATTTTAAAATAGCGATTGCTAAGTTAAAAACAACAATACACAAAAACTTGATTTTTGCAATAAACGTGCTAATATATAGCAAACCAGTATTATGGGCACTAATGAGGGTAAAAAGTGGAGATTTCAAATGGTTAGTCTGTGATGAATAACAACAAACCAACAGCGTATGTTTGTGTCCGTTAGAGGCAATGAAGCGTGTGATCCGTGGATGGTGACGTCACGTCATGTGACTAGTCGTACTAATCCAATCGTATCCAAAGATTATAGTGTAGCGTAATATTTGAAAAAAATGTTTTATACCGGTATATAAAAAAGAAAGAAACAAAGTGTCAAATATTTTCGTTACAGTATAAAAAGTATATTTGCAAGTAGCAGATCGCTGTCCTCCAATCTCTCCCGTAGGAAAAAAGCAATTCAGCTGATTTTAAAAAGCAACAATGTGGATGAAATATAAACTGGTGTCCTTCTTTTCTTTCTGAACTCCAAGTAGATAGAAATTCTTTGCAAGGTGCTCTTTATTCAGCAGTCCTTTAGATAGATAGTGATGTTGTAGTTAGAACCAGAGGTAACCTGCAAGCACACAGGAATTATTCATATATCCAGCTCAAGTTTGGTGTGTGAGCTAGAAATATAGCTCTGTGGCTATATTTAGCATGTGAACACCGCACACAGGAATTATTCATATATCTTGCTCTGCTTGAATTGTAGAGCTCGAAATGAACCTGTAATGTGCAGGGTGGGAGAATAGGTACGTTTCTCTTAGTGACTGTAAGCAAATCTACGCGTTTCGGCAGAGTTACCTGCCTTTATCAAGATCAATTTTTTTATATCGTCACAATCGGTTCCTTTTTCACTTATATATATTCAACATCTTGATTATTTCTATTATTTTTGTTATTATACTATTTTCACAGTCTATTCACTTTAGGTTTGCTCCATCCAGAGCGCTTATCCCGCACCTCCCCACTTTCTATCCAATTGTTTAAGTCTATATTTGGAGATTATATTAGACTATTTAGGGATTCAAGCACACACCTTATAAGATAGCACTCACACCACCCCCTTCCTGTTCAGAATAGCGGAACCTTGCCTCTTTGGCGCTTTGAACACCACAACATATACATATACATATTATTATCCATCCTTGGCTAGCTAGGTAGCCTCTGTTCAGAGCCAAAGGTACTAAAGTCCAGGCACAGTATCCACACACTCCCAACACAGGTTTAGGGGTTAATACATTTATTTAGTTGCGGTGGGCTCCGGGAGTGGCGGGAAACGGGTTAATAACTTTTATTTAGGTGACAGCGGTGTCAGGACGGCAGAATAGGGCTTAATAAGTATAATGTAGGTGGCGGTGCTGTTGGGGGTGGCAGATTAGGGGTGTTTAGACTCGGGGTACATGTTAGGGTGTTAGGTGTAAACATAACTTTTATTATACCATAGAAATTGATGGGATATCGGGCAGCAGCGAACATGAGCTTTCGCTGCATTCAGACTCCCATTGATCCCTATGGCATCCGCCGCCTCCAGTGCGGCGGATTTAAAACCAGGTACACTTGGCCAGAATAGTGGTGAGCGTACCTGGTAGATTTTTGATAACTAGCAAAAGTAGTCAGATAGTGCAAAATTTGCATTCGGAACATCTGTAGTGACATAAGCATCGATCTGAGTCAGACTGAGACCGGCGGATCGTATGTTATGTCACAAAATTCTACTTTTGCCGGTCTGTAGTCTTTAATAAATAAGGCAAATCAAGCTCTCCACAATTACGCGGCGGAATGCCAGCGTATTTGCGGTTGAAGGCTTGATAAATAGGCCCCAATGACCTTTTCAATTATCCAGACAGCTTTATATTAGATGAGGTTGATATGTACGGTGGTTTTATTTTGCCCTTATACAACAAACATCTAGCAAAGGTTCTCTCTCAAATGTTGTATTCTAGACTCGCACATTAGTATTAATCCTGATTCAATTCTTGATTGCTTTGTTATGGGTATGAGACATATTGGCTTTCATCATTTTCTAGATGATTGAGTACATTTTCCAATACACAATTTATAAGTGTGTGAGATCAAAGAGTAATGTAATTTGTTTTTTGTTTTCAGGATACCTCCTATTGCTATATTCTTTACCGTTTACTGGAAGGTTCAAGAGTTGCCCATTGACTAATCTGAGAGGTTCCCATTTCAGAGGGTACTCTAATAAAATTGGAACATATTTTTTTCTTTTGCTCTTTTAGACCATATGTAGGATTAAAGGCACTATTGCCAGATCACTTATCTTTGTTATAAGTAATTTTTGCTGATTCTGTTGTTTGTATGATATGTATTGTACTTTGAATGGCCTGTACCCTATTTCTTAAAGCTCAATAAAAATAAGTATTTTTAAAATAATTGTAATAATATTCTAAAATGTAATGAGTTTTGTGAAGTATTTTTGCATGGCTTTCATAACCTCTCTATTTCTTAAGCTATAGACTAGTGGATTTAACACTGGAACCACAGCAATGTACAGTAAGGAGAGAATTATATCTAGTTTCTGTGAATTTTCAGACTTTGGTTTCATGGTCATACTTAGAGAGGTCCCATAATATAAAATTACAACCATGAGATGTGAGGAACAGCTGGAAAACACCTTACTTCTTCCTCCTGAGGTCTGAATCTTCAGAATGGTCGATATGATGTACATATAGGAGGTTATAATGAGTATAAAAGGACAACATCCCACTAGTATTCCAACAAAACTTGTATACAGTATAATGTATGTTGTGTCACTGCAAGAGATCTTTATCACAGTTTGGGGATCACAGAAGAAATGGTTAATGTCTTGTACATCACAGAATGTCAAGTTAGTCACCATCAAAGTAAAAATTAATGATAAAATGGCTCCAAGGAACCAGGAGGAACTGGCTAATAGAATGCATGCCATTTTGTTCATGATGAGTAAATAATGCAGAGGAATACATATAGCCACATAACGATCATAAGCCATGAACGCCAATAAAAAAAATTCTACAGCAACACATGATGCAAAGAAAAACATCTGTACAATACACCTTGTGATAGAAATGCTGGTAATTCCAGTGACAGTGGTGACCAGTACTTTGGGTAAAACCGTAGAGACGTATACAATGTCGTCAACTGACAGATTGCACAGGAAGAAATACATTGGTGTGTGAAGCTGAGACACCAGACACACAACTGTAATAATCATTAGGTTACCAAGCACAGCCAGCAGATACATGATAAAAACTCCAGTACATACTACAGCTTGGTTGTTTGTGGTAGCAAAAAATGACACCAGGAAGAATTCTGTTAGTGATGCGTTGCTTTTTACAGCTGCACTTGGGATATTTCCTTTGGTAAAAGGGAGAAATAAATTGTTATCTGTCATGGAGATGTTATTTAGTTTTTCATGCTGTTCTAAAAAATTATGGCCCAGAATACAAGTGATACGCTCGAGCGCTATTTGCACTTGAAGTAAGCTTTTTGCTCATGTTTGGTAGCGTTAGCATTAAGATTGGAAAGTAAACCCGACAAACACAAAAAGCCTAAATTAGAATATTGGGTGCACATTCAGGTATTCCCTCATAGAAGTCACCTTACTCTTACTCAAACCTGATAGCATATTCTTATGTGCACTAACCCAACATAAAAATATGAGTATTTCCCATTCCATTGTTCTTCACATAGCAGAATATGTTCGATTTATTCATAAATATATATTTCTACATATATCTGAAGGTTTTTTTTTTGTATAATATATATTTATACCTATATATAGATGATTATATACAGATATCTATAGGAATATATCATTAATACATAGAACATATTCTGCTATATGCAGAACATTATAATGTGTAATATTTACAGTAAATGCACAGTTAAAACCTTTATTAAATATGAATATTACATAACAATTATTTTTATGTGTTGTTTTTTTTTTAAAGTATCTTTTTATTAACTTATATATTTTCATAAGAATACATACATTAAAGTACATTTAAGTATATTTAAATACATTCAAATACATCTACATCAGGGGGTCCAAGATCATTTTCTCAAAACAAATGCAAATAGACCTTCTTATAGCAATACAGTTTCTTTGCCCCCTACAATAAACAGAATATGCATCTTTCTCTAGAGGCCCTCTTTACCTGACCTCATAGATTACATAAACAACATATATTAATAAAAAAGAAACAGAAAAGGAAAGAAAAAAAAAGAAAAACATGACTCATACATCTGCTGAAATTATGCGCGTAATCATAACAATCAAAGAAAACCATAAGTCAGACTTCACTGGAGCAGCAGAGCAGCTAAAGGTAATAAAAATTACCTATACACACAAAAGGAAACCATATCAACCATTCAGAACCCAACCCGGGCGGGTGCTCACACCAAAACCTGGTGGGCCTTACGTCTGATGCGCTCAGAGGGGGGGGGGATATAGGAGGGGGGGGGAAATAGATAGATAGATAGGGGGAGGGGTTAACAACCTACAGCCTGTTACTCCAGAAACTCAGTAATTCTCCCTTATAGATCATATTTTCCACTATCTTTGATTTAATTAGAGGTTTAATAATTTGGAGTTGGACATCTACCGACTCTGCTTCTATTATGCTCAACCATTTATAGAAGAACCTTTTTATATGTTTCTTAGCACCTGGCTGAATGTCATATTGTTCTAAAATTATCTGATTTTTCATCCCTTTCACAAATTGTTTAATGCTGGGAGCTTTCGAGTCTTTCCACTTTCCTAAAATCAGTATCCTACCTTGTAGGATTGCCGTGTTAATAAGACTCGCATTCTCTCGCCAAGCTGTCACCTGATATAAAAACAGAATCATTTTACTGGTTATTTGTACTTTTAGGTCTAACCATCTGTTTAGCCAGTATTGTACTTGCTGCCAGAACTGCCGAACTTTTGGGCATAAATATAGGCAGTGCTCTAGGTCTGCTTCTTTAGCTCCACATTTATAGCATACTATATCCATGTTCCTATACCATCTCGCTATTTTACTAGGTGTAATATACAATTGGTTAATTATTTTAAAGTGTGATTCTCTCCAGGTGGTAACCTTGGTGGTCCTGATTACAGTATTAAGACTGTCTACTAGTTCTTCCCTTGTCACTGTAACCCGTATTTTCCTCCATTTTCCTTGGAGGGTCTGTAAATGTGTGTCTATTTTATAATTCATTATAAAATTATAAATTAAACTAATTGCGTATTTCTTTTGTGCAAATCCCGTAATAATTTCATCTAACCCTCCTAGTGACCAGTCATTGCCATATTTAGCTTGTAACTCGTTGTGGAAATGCCTAACTTGTAGATAAGCAAAAAAATCTGTGTTCTTTAACTGATACTCCTCTTTTAATTCATTGTATGATTTTACTATATGGGTTCTACTATCCTCGAGTTGCATCATATTAATCAGCCCCTTCCTTCGCCACCTATGAAAGACTCCACTCTCACTGCATCCCACTTTAAACTTAGGATTCCCTATGATTGGTAGGTGACTTGATTTAAGGGTATTTACTCCTACTCCTTTACCCAATTTATGCCATGCCATTATTATATTATTGAACACTAGCTGCTGTCTAATCCTTTTTGGAAGATTTTTATTCTCACAGTGCAAAAGTGCCTTCATCGAGTAAGGAGCACACACCTCTGCTTCTAGTTCCCCATAAGAGACATAGTTCCCCTCTATGATCCAATCTATCGCATATTTCACCAATGCGGCTAAATTGTATACTTGGAGGTTCGGGAGTGCTAATCCTCCGGCTTTAATAGGAAGAGTTGCTATTTCTGTTGAGCATCTTATTTTCCCTCCTGCCCAGATGAAACCATTACACATCCTGTTAAACCTAATACAGTCTTTCTGTGTTATTATAATAGGTAAATTTTGCAGCAGATATAATATTCGGGGAAAGATAATTGTTTTAATTAACATTACTCTAGCAGAAATATTAATTGTTAGATTACTCCATCTTTTGCAATCTGCTACACATTTGTCTAAGCATGGTATAATATTTTTACCATACCATTGTTTCGGGTTCCTTGTAATATTTAAACCTAAGTATTTGATCTGTTCTACTTCTCTAAAGGGGCAATCTTTATGTTTCTGACTTGGCCCACGTAGCCACATAATCTCCGACTTATCTACATTAACTTTGTACCCAGAGAATATTTCTGGCTGGATTTCGTCCAGTCATGAATCCTACCTGATCTATGTGTATGATTTTAAGTAATATTTTTTTGAGTCTATTTGCTATGATAGTAGTTAGGATCTTATAGTCGCTATTTAGCAGTGATATTGGTCTATAGGACCCTGGATTTTCTGGTTCTCTACCTTTTTTTAATATTAACGTAATGGAGGATGCAGCAAAATATTTAGAGTTGATTTCCCCTTTTAAAAAATAGCTGTTGTATAGATTAGTAAGAGTGGGTATAATACTGTTACCTAGCATTTTGTAGAATTCTGCCGGGAGCATATCAGGTCCCGGTGCCTTGTTGCTTTTCAGCTGAGTAATAGTCCGGGCTACCTCTTCCTCCGATATTGGTACATTTAGCATATCTCTATCTTTTTCCTCAAGTTTCCTGATTTCTAATTGATCCCAAAACTTCATTTTTTGCTGTAAGTCCACTGCAGAAGTTGTATAGAGATCTTCAAAGTATTTAAACATTAACTGTTTGATTTCCTTGGTCGTATTTACTCTGTCATTCCCTAGCTTAATAGCCAATATAAAATTCCTTTGCTTCTGCATTTTAATTAATCTGGCTATATATTTAGCGGATCTTCCATTAAAACCTCTGTATTTGGCCCTATCTTTCTCATCTTGTTGGATAACCATTTGTTTTAAAAATATCTCCTTCTCTTGCTTACTATTTTGGTACTTAAGCCAGGTCTGCGGATTAGCGTTGCTTATATATGCTCTATATGCATTTTTGAGTTGGTTATTAAGCTGACACTCACGTTCTCTATTTTTCTTCTTCCATTTACATAGGTATGCTTTGATATTCCCTATTTTTATGTGTTAATCTACATAATTGCAAAGGGCTCCAATGCTCTTATATATATGTATTATGTGTGTACATATGTATTTATGGCTTTACATGTGTATTTATGTCTGTAAATACATAAATACACCTATACATACATAAATACATATGTATACATATATGTATATAAATATATATACATGCATACATATATATACATACACACATGTATCTCTATGTTAAATCCCATTGACTGCCTTTTTTCTAACACCTGAGATCTCATACCTTTGAGCCTTTATAACTTTTTTGTGCAATATTTTTTTTAAAATAATTTTTATTAGATTGTGTTATTATGAGTGTAACTGTACTTTTTAATGTATTTTTGTGCTACTTTTTAGTTTTACGAACCAGTTAACCAGAGCTCTGAAGTAGCGGTAATCATTCTAGCGTAAATCATGATTGTGCTCAAGCAATCGCATTTACTTTCAACTCGTAAAACGAGCTATAAGCCCAAACGAGTGAAAACATTTGCAATAAACCCCTTATCACTTGCGTGCAATTGTTTGCGCTCCACTCGTAATCTGGCTGAATGTAAATATTACAGTTACCTGTGTTCTGAATCTTTATCTGTTTATTAAGTTTGTAGAACAAAACAAAACTGTCATTTACAGTATGGATATTTCTTTATTGCTAAGTCCATATTTTATCATTTTATACTGATACCTGTGTGTTCTAAAATATTTTATATTACCCATTTTCTTACTAACATCAGTATAAAGAGCAGTTGGACCTTGTGTACAATAGACTTGATCTTTTTACAAAATAAATCCCAGTATATTTACTGAAAAGTTATTTAACCTCATAGTAAACACCTTGTAATTACATCTGTTTACTTGCTATAGAATAACATATCATCCAAGTCTAAACATTTTTAAAACAATATAACATCTTGTTGTAACAATTATTTTTTAAAAGCCAAATTCCAAACACCATTTGCCTTTTTGAAGGAGACAGGGGCTTATTTAAGAATGTGCGAGCGGACATGATCCGATATTGTGGATCATGTCGGCTGCACATCGATAAATTCCGACATCATACGCTCTCGGCATTTGTCATTGCGCCAGCATTTCTGGTGAACTGCTGGTGCAATGCCGCCCCCTACAGCAGTGATTTTTAACCTTTTTTTTGCCGTGGCACACTTTTTTACATTAAAAAATCCTGTGGCACACCACCATCCCAAAATTTTAAAAAAATCACACATTGTAGCCTAATACAGCATATATATATATACACATACACACAAACACACACATACTGTATGTATTGTGCTGTTATGCCATGCCTCCTACAAACTACCCCTGCACTGGGAGTAAAAAACAAGCAAAGTTTAAAAAATATGTCACACTGTTGTCAGTCTGCCGCGGCACACCTGAGGATCTCTCATGGCACACTGGTTGAAAAACACTGCCCTACAGATTCGTGACCGATCGGCCGCTAGCAGGGGGTATCAATCAACCCGATCGTATTCGATCGGGTTGATTTCTGTCCGCCGCCATATGGAGCTTGATAAATATGCCCCACAATCTGAGATTGAGTCTGCAACTGACAAGGATAGCCACTGTCACTTTGTTAGTATAAAGTGCATTGTTTGCAGTTGTTATTTGTAAATTTCAATTAGGGAATGCTATGCAACAGAGTTAGCCTTGAGAAGTCTGCAATTTTTAGAGATACATTACATTGAAGGGGGGCAAAATAAATAATGAAAATATACTGCAAAGCTGTTTTACTACACATACCTAACTATAATATTAATATACTTATATTAATACTAAGGTGTTTACTGTCCCCTTAAAGATAAAAATATCATATAAACATAAAAAGAGAAGTAAAAAATACAAATATAGCCAAAATCTTGTGTTTTATTCAAGGTCTGTGAAAATCCATGACACAATTCTGTTGCAAAACCTGTGATATGTTTCTTGTAGATTTTTTGGTTTGAGTACATTTGCAGATATAAGGTTTCCTACTTCCTGTATTTTTCTAATTCAGATTAGCAGCTCTTTTTATGGTGTGAAATGCCTTGGAAAAGAAAGCAAAGAATAATAATTAGTGCCATAGGAAAGTTTAAAATGGATATCCTGGTGATTTTGAATTTGGGCTGCAGAGTACAATAATATTTGTATTGTTAATAACTAATATAAAGCTGGGAGCATCAGTATTTAGTGACTACACAGCTCATGGTTAGAATTGTCAGATTTCAGCACCACCAGTTTACAGACAGCTCCCTGCAGTTGTCTATCATCCTATAGGAATATACAGAGATAGAGCCATATGGAAGGGCAGCACTTTACAGTCAGACTAAGCTTAATGACTCACATCAACTCTTGAATTTAGGAAAATTAGCTTTGGCTCAGAATTCACCTGACCTCTGTGTTTATGTATTAATTTGCAGAAATAAATATATCTCTCTGTAATATGTCAGTGCAGGGCTTCTTCTGATTCTTAGGAATTATTTAGGATTCTTAACACTGTACCATTTGCTTTATGTTATACACATAATCTGCATGTTACTGAATTGTAGTCTGAACCAAGAACCAGCAGTTAAATAATAATCACTCATCTGTCAGCATTCTATCAGTTAAATAGTGTAAATCAATTGCAACTTGCATTCACATTTGTAGAATACGTTTAAGCTACAACTGCTAAGTAGACTGTCTGTATTATCCTAATGAACAACAGTTTGTTATTATTATATTTATAAAGTACCAATTCACTGTGCAGATATATCTAGAATTAGAGGGGTATACTGTACATTACAAATAGATTTGAGGACACAGCTGTTATTTAGCCTTTTTGTAATGTTAAGAACTGATATAAAGCTGGGATCATCAGTATTTTGTAACAAGACAGTTTTGTTAAAAGGACAGTATACTTTGAATGTTTATTATTTAAAAATATAGATAATCCCTTTATTACCCATTTCCCAGTTTTGCATAACCAACACAGTTATATTATTATACTTTTTATCTCTGTGATTACGTTGTATTTAAGCCTCTGCAGACTGCTCCTTATCTCAGTTATATTAATATACTTGTTACCTCTGTCATTACCTTGTATCTAAGCCTCTGCAGACTGCTCCTTATCTCAGTTATATTAATATACTTTTTACCTCTGTCATTACCTTGTATCTAAGCCTCTGCAGACTGCTCCTTATCTCAGTTATATTAATATACTTTTTTTTTTTTTTTTTGAAAATAATTTTTTATTGAGGCATTGAAAATTAACAACATAAAGAATATATCCAGTCACAGAACAGTAGATACAGAAAAAAAACTTATACATTTCACATATGAAGAGTAAACAAGAATTAATTAAGACATTGGTGTGCTAGAATAGTATTTGTTATCACAGCGTCCCATCCATAGTAGTGCCATACATGTATGGAAGTTGGGATCAGTGGCATGAGATAAATAGCTAGGTCAAAAACAGAAGAATAAGGGTGAACATAAGTTATAATACTGCTATTGTGATCTCTAATATGAAATGTAAAACTGTAAATAAAAAACATGTGTGACTGGAACATATATAGATGCCTCATTTTTTTTTTTTTTTGTAACTGAAAACTAATGGTCCCCACTCTGCAATAAAGGCATTCTAGAAATTAAATAAAAGTAAGAGGTAGGGAGTTGGTTGTTGTCAGGCCTCCCATAGGCCTGTATATAAGGGGGGGGGGGAAGCAGCGGACCAAAGCCGCTTATAATAAAGGGGAGATGGGAGGGCGAAGCCAATCAATACGTTATAAAGGTGTAGGCTAGAGGGCTATTTAATTATATGAGGTGGGGGACTCAAAGAAGGAGGATGAAAATACTCATGGCAGATAAATTATAGAGAAGTGGTATGCATACTATAGAATATGTGTAATTCAAAGTTACTAACTAAGCTAATGTTAAAATAAAAGAATATGGTTTCACTAGGAGCTGAGGCCAGCACGATTTGAGACCCTGACATATGGACAAAGATCAAGCTTATTAAACTATATAGTAACAGGTGATGAGCATAATTAATATACTTTTTACCTCTGTGATTACCCTGTATCTAAGCCTCTGCAGACTGCCCCCTTATCTCAGTTATATTAATATACTTTTTACCTATGTGATTACCTTGTATCTAAGCCTCTGCAGACTGCCCCTTATCTCAGTTATATTAATACACTTTTTACCTCTGTGATTACCTTGTATCTAAGCTTCTGCAGACTGTTCCTTATCTCAGTTATAGTAATATACTTTTTACCTCTGTGATTACCCTGTATCTAAGCCTCTGCAGACTGCCCCTTATCTCAGTTATATTAATATATTTTTAACCTCTGTGATTACCTTGTATCTAACCCTCTGCAGACTGCTCCTTATCTCAGTTATATTAATATACTTTTTACCTCTGTGATTACCTTGTATCTAAGCCTCTGCAGACTGCTCCTTATCTCCGTTATATTAATATACGTTTTACCTCTGTGACTACCTTGTATCTAACCCTCTGCAGACTGCCCCTTATCTCAGTTATATTAATATACTTCTTACCTCTGTGATTACCCTGTATCTAACCCTCTGCAGACTGCCTCCTTATCTCAGTTATATTAATATACTTTTTACCTCTGTGATTAACCTGTATCTAAGCCTCTGCAGACTGCTCCTTATCTCAGTTATAATAATACACGTTTTACCTCTGTGATTACCTTGTATCTAACCCTCTGCAGACTGCTCCTTATCTCAGTTATATTAATACACACTTTACCTCTGTGATTACCTTGTATCTAAGCCTCTGCAGACTGCCCCTTATCTCAGTTATATTAATATACTTTTTACCTCTGTGATTACCTTGTATTTAACCCTCTTCAAACTGCCCCTTATCTCAGTTATATTAATATACTTCTTACCTATGTGATTACCCTGTATCTAACCCTCTGCAGACTGCCTCCTTATCTCAGTTATATTAATACACGTTTTACCTCTGTGATTACCTTGTATCTAAGCCTCTGCAGACTGCCCCTTATCTCAGTTATATTAATATATTTTTTACCTCTGTGATTACCTTGTATCTAACCCTCTGCAGACTGCCCCTTATCTCAGTTATATTAATATACTTCTTACCTATGTGATTACCCTGTATCTAACCCTCTGCAGACTGCCTCCTTATCTCAGTTATATTAATACACGTTTTACCTCTGTGATTACCTTGTATCTAAGCCTCTGCAGACTGCCCCTTATCTCAGTTATATTAATATACTTTTTACCTCTGTGATTACCTTGTATCTAAGCCTCTGCACACTACCCACTTATCTCAGTTCTTTTGACAGACTTGCATTTTAGAAAATCAAAATGGGGGAAACTTATACACGCACTCCCAGACGCTCTTCAGAAACAGTTTTATCATCCCTTCAGAAATACAGTAGAAATTTGAGCTCAGGACTGTTATAGGATGGGTGGGAGTGGCAAGTATTTTTATTTATATTTTTATATTGGTGTGTAGGGTTTTTTTTTTTTGTTGGTTTTTTGTGTCTCGTCAATGTTGGTGGTTAGGGGGTATAGGGGATGAAAGCATTCTATAAGGTTATTCTACAAAGGGCTTCTGTGCATGACAGTTGGAATATGTAAAACACCCTGCGAGGTGAAATGTCGGCCCAAATGAGAGGCTATTTATTATTTTTTGCTTGTAATGTTCCAATGTGGTAAAACACCCTGCGAGGTGAAAGGTAAGCCCGACTGAGAGGCCCTGTATTTATATTTATATTTTTGGATGATAAATAAAAATTGAAAAGAAAATCAGTAGTGACTCATAAATAACTCCACATGAGTGAGCACATGTTATCTATATGGCACATATGAACACTATTTATACAAGCAGCATTTTACTGTATCTATATATCTATCTATCTACAGTATATATCTATCTATCTATCTGTTTGACTGTCTGCCTATCCTTTCATGACACATAATTATATTTTGCATTAAAATAAACATTACCTGTTAATCCTGCAGATTTTGCCATAGCTGACAGAATCCCTGTCTGTGAGAGAGCGATAAAACTAGTAGCTATATGAAGCTTTTCCTCAGATCTCTAGAGATGATCCCAGAGGAGACTTTACAAGTTAGACTCACATCTGTCTGTAGAGTTTTTATAACTGATGAAACTTTTTATAACTTCTAGATAATAAAGATCACATATTGTTATGTTTACACGACTTTATGTTTTTAAACAAACTTGAGAAGCAAATTGCTAGGTACTAAACTGTACTAATACATAATGGTTACATAGTACTATTTATTATATAGGTCTAGAATACAAGTGAAGCACAATCGTTAGCATGTGGTGCATTACATAGTACTATTTATTATATAGTCCTAGAATACAAGTGATGCACAATCGTTAGTATGTGGTGCGTTACATAGTACTATTTATTATATAGGCCTAGAATACAAGTGACGCACAATCGTTAGCATGTGGTGCGTTACATAGTACTATTTATTATATAGGCCTAGAATACAAGTGACGCACAATCATTAGCATGTGGTGCATTACATAGTACTATTTATTATATAGGCCTAGAATACAAGTGACGCACAATCATTAGCATGTGGTGCATTACATAGTACTATTTATTATATAGGCCTAGAATACAAGTGACGCACAATCATTAGCATGTGGTGCATTACATAGTACTATTTATTATATAGGCCTAGAATACAAGTGAAGCA
This sequence comes from Bombina bombina, assembly GCF_027579735.1. Lineage (NCBI taxonomy): Eukaryota > Metazoa > Chordata > Amphibia > Anura > Bombinatoridae > Bombina > Bombina bombina. The sequence goes on along the minus strand of NC_069505.1, from coordinate 615,975,066 downwards.
CAATCGTTAGCATGTGGAGCGTTACATAGTACTATTTATTATATAGGCCTAGAATACAAGTGAAGCACAATCGTTAGCATGTGTTGCGTGACATTGTACTATTTATTATATAGACCTAGAATACAAGTGACGCACAATCGTTAGCATGTGGTGCGTTACATTTTACTATTTATAATATAGGCCTAGAATACAAGTGACGCACAATCGTTAGCATGTGGTGCGTTACATAGTACTATTTATTATATAGGCCTAGAATGCAAGTGACGCACAATCGTTAGCATGTGGTACATTACATTGTACTATTTATTAAATAGGCCTAGAATACAAGTGACGCACAATCGTTAGTATGTGGTGCTTTACATAGTACTATTTATTATATAGGCCTAGAATACAAGTGACGCACAATCGTTAGCATGTGTTGCGTTACATAGTACTATTTATTATATAGGTCTAGAATACAAGTGACGCACAATCGTTAGCATGTGTTTGCGTTACATAGTACTATTTATTATATAGGCCTAGAATGCAAGTGACGCACAATCGTTAGCATGTGGTACATTACATTGTACTATTTATTATATAGGCCTAGAATACAAGTGACGCACAATCGTTAGTATGTGTTGCGTTACATAGTACTATTTATTATATAGGCCTAGAATACAAGTGACGCACAATCGTTAGCATGTGGTGCGTTACATAGTACTATTTAATATATAGGTCTAGAATACAAGTGACGCACAATCATTAGCATGTGGTGCGTTACATAGTACTATTTATTATATAGGTCTAGAATACAAGTGATGCACAATCGTTAGCATGTGGTGCGTTACATAGTACTATTTATTATATAGGTCTAGAATACAAGTGACGCACAATCATTAGCATGTGGTGTGTTACATTGTACTATTTATTATATAGGCCTAGAATACAAGTGACGCACAATCATTAGCATGTGGTATGTTACATTGTACTATTTATTATATAGGCCTAGAATACAAGTGACGCACAATCGTTATCATGTGGTGCGTTACATAGTACTATTTATTATATAGGCCTAGAATACAAGTGAAGCACAATCGTTAGCATGTGGTGCGTTACATAGTACTATTTATTATATAGGTCTAGAATACAAGTGAAGCACAATCGTTAGCATGTGGTGCGTTACATAGTACTATTTATTATATAGGTCTAGAATACAAGTGAAGCACAATCGTTAGCATGTGGTGCGTTACATAGTACTATTTATTATATAGGTCTAGAATACAAGTGAAGCACAATCGTTAGCATGTGGTGCGTTACATTGTACTATTTATTATATAGGTCAAAATTACAAGTGAAGCACAATCGTTAGCATGTGGTGCGTTACATAGTACTATTTATTATATAGGCCTAGAATACAAGTGAAGCACAATCATTAGCATGTGGTGCGTTACATAGTACTATTTATTATATAGTCCTAGAATACAAGTGAAGCACAATCGCTAGCATGTGGTGCATTACATAGTACTATTTATTATATGGGCCTAAAATACAAGTGATGCACAATCGTTAGCATGTGGTGCGTTACATAGTACTATTTATTATATAGGCCTAGAATACAAGTGATGCACAATCGTTGGCATGTGGTGCGTTACATAGTACTATTTATTATATAGGCCTAGAATACAAGTGAAGCACAATCGTTAGCATGTGGTGTGTTACATTGTACTATTTATTGTATAGGCCTAGAATACAAGTGACGCACAATCGTTAGCATGTGGTGCGTTACATTTTACTATTTATTATATAGGCCTAGAATACAAGTGACGCACAATCGTTAGCATGTGGTGCGTTACATAGTACTATTTATTATATAGGCCTAGAATACAAGTGACGCACAATCGTTAGCATGTGGTGCGTTACATAGTACTATTTATTATATAGCTCTAGAATACAAGTGAAGCACAATCGTTAGTATGTGGTGCATTACATAGTACTATTTATTATATAGGCCTAGAATACAAGTGAAGCACAATCATTAGCATGTGGTGCGTTACATAGTACTATTTATTATATAGGCCTAGAATACAAGTGAAGCACAATCGTTAGCATGTGGTGCGTTACATAGTACTATTTATTATATAGGCCTAGAATACAAGTGAAGCACAATCGTTAGCATGTGTTGCGTTACATAGTACTATTTATTATATAGCTCTAGAATACAAGTGAAGCACAATCGTTAGTATGTGGTGCATTACATAGTACTATTTATTATATAGGCCTAGAATACAAGTGAAGCACAATCATTAGCATGTGGTGCGTTACATAGTACTATTTATTATATAGGCCTAGAATACAAGTGAAGCACAATCGTTAGCATGTGGTGCGTTACATTGTTCTATTTATTATATAGGTCTAGAATACAAGTGATGCACAATCGTTAGCATGTGGTGTGTTACATTGTACTATTTATTATATAGGCCTAGAATACAAGTGACGGACAATCGTTAGTATGTAGTATGTTACATAGTACTATTTATTATATAGGTCTAGAATATAAGTGACGCACAATCGTTAGCATGTGGTACGTTACATAGTACTATTTATTAGAAAGGCCTAGAATACAAGTGAAGCACAATCGTTAGCATGTGGTGCGTTACATAGTACTATTTATTATATAGGCCTAGAATACAAGTGACGCACAATCGTTAGCATGTGGTGCGTTACATAGTACTATTTATTATATAGGCCTAGAATACAAGTGAAGCACAATCGTTAGCATGTGGTGCGTTACATAGTACTATTTATTATATAGGCCTAGAATACAAGTGATGCACAATCGTTAGTATGTGGTGCGTTACATTGTACTATTTATTATATAGGCCTAGAATACAAGTGAAGCACAATCGTTAGCATGTGGTGCGTTACATTGTTCTATTTATTATATAGGTCTAGAATACAAGTGATGCACAATCGTTAGCATGTGGTGTGTTACATTGTACTATTTATTATATAGGCCTAGAATACAAGTGAAGCACAATCGTTAGCATGTGGTGTGTTACATAGTACTATTTATTATATAGGTCTAGAATACAAGTGACGCACAATCGTTAGCATGTGGTGCGTTACATAGTACTATTTATTATATAGGCCTAGAATACAAGTGATGCACAATCGTTAGCATGTGGTGCGTTACATAGTATTTTTTATTATATAGGTCTAGAATACAAGTGAAGCACAATCGTTAGCATGTGGTGTGTTACATAGTACTATTTATTATATAGGCCTAGAATACAAGTGAAGCCCAATCGTTAGCATGTGGTGCGTTACATTAGGCTCAGCACTGTCCAAACAATAACGCACCATTTGGTATTTCAAGTGGTTGGTTAGAAGTTTTACCCAAAGATTTGTAGCATGACTGATCATTATTTAGTGCACCCTGTACTTTTAATGAATAGCGCCAAGTGGTAGTAGCACCCTCATTGCCCTTGTGTTATAAGTCCTTGGTTAAAGAACAGTAGACACAAAAAAATGTTATTGTTTAAAAGGATAGAAAATCCCTTTATTTACCATTCCCCATTTTGCATAACCAACACTTTTATATTAAAATACTTTTTTACTTCTGTGATTACCTTGTATTTAAGATTCTGCTGACTGCCTCCTTATCTGAGATCTTTTTAAATACTTGCATTTCAGGCAATTAGTGCTGACTCTTACATTTCTTTATAGGCGTGAGCACAATGTTATCTATATGGCACATAAGAACTAACGCCCTCTTGTTGTGAAACAATGTCAAATGCACTCAGATAAGAGGCGGCCTTCAAGGGCTTAGAAATTGGCAAATGATCCTACCTAGATTTAGCTTTCAACTTAGAATACCAAAAAAACACAGCAAATTCAATGATAAAAGTAAATTGGAAAGCTGTTTAAAATGACATGCCCTATCTGAATCATGAAAGTTTAATTTAGACTTTATTGTCCATTTAAGTTTTGCACTTATGAGTAATCTGAAAAATACCTCTTTCTAACCTGGTATTAAATACTATGGGGTAGATTTGCCAACCAGCGGCTGTTGCTATCTACCCCCGTACTTTTCTGCTTGCCAGAAATGTAAGTTAAGAAGCAGCGGTCAGATTAGATTTAATACACAAGAACAAAGAGTTAATGAAGAAAAACGTTTTGTAGAAGATTTAAAGTGATAAGTTATATAGCACGGGGCAAGACTGGGAAGGGGTTAGAGGTGCATGTGTGTGTATTTGTATATAAATATGTGTGTAGTCTTTTATGTACAATTAAAATTAAAATCTTATATCACAGATCTAAATAAAAAACTCCACTACTTGAGACGACTTTTTCTGTTCATGGAGTTAGCTCTAGATCGTTATCTGACATGAATATAAGTGCACACCCCATAGAAATCTATTATTATTATCTGAGAGAAATCTGACATGAATATTTTAGCATGTAATATATTACCAAGCATACAATTTATATTAACCAAGAACTTGCAATACTGTCAGGTTTTTTTCCCTGTTTCGTTTGCCATGTGCTGCTGGCAGCCATTTTACTCACCTCTCTTTCTGACTATGGTGCATTGTGGGGGATGCTGCTCATTTCCTGCACTTCCTTTTATGGCCAGACTGGTGTGCATCATCCCTGTGAGACAGGATGCAGTGTCAGAATTGTGATGTCATCACTTATTTTTTAAAGGACCTCTGTTCAGTATGCTTTGCCTTTGCGTTGTCTCAGACCTGTTTGTGAGAGTTCCTGTGTATTACCTGGCTGTCTGACGTCCTTCCTGGTTCCTGATCTCTGGCTTGTTCCTGACTCTGCTGTTTTCCTTGTTGCTGATTCCGGCTCGTCTGACTATTCGCTTTGGCTCCTGACCAGTGTTCCCTCTAAGGCCAGTTTTGTGTGCGGCCCAGCAGTGAAACAGTTAATTAAGTAACCACACCCTGCAATTAGCAAACACTGCACAATGCAGATGGCAAGGTATGGTTCTCTTGTTAACTGTTTCACTGCTGGGCTGCACACAAAACTGTCCTTAGAGGGAACACTGCTCCTGACTCGGTTCATCTGACTATCTGCTCTGGTTTTGACTCCTGGCTTGCTATTTGACTTGTGGACTTTTTATTATTTTTTGCTATTAATAAAGGTGTGATTATTTTTGCACTTCTCGCCTCAGTCTGATTCCTGGCACCCTGACATTACGCAAAGGCCATGAATCCTGATGGTGCTAATAATCCACCTTTACCTGCCATCATTTCCAGGATGGATGTACAGGATCACCGCTTGGATCAATTTGCACTAGCCCTGCAAACCCTGCTGACTCGCACTGCACATTTGGACCAAAATGTCCCACAACTTGCTGCTCCTGTTTCCGCTGCTGCACCTATGCCTACCAGGAGCATGTCCGGTTCTGCACCTCTACCTCAGCGATATGGAGGCGATCCTATTCAGTGCAGAGGGTTTTTGAACCAGGTGGGCATTTACTTTGAGATGTTACCTCAGGCGTTTTCCTCTGACAGAGCTAAGGTGGGATTTCTCATCTCGTTACTCTCTGACACAGCTCTTGCCTGGGCTAATCCCTTGTGGGAGACTAATAAACCTGTGATTTCAAATTACCCTGAATTTGTGGCCTCCTTTCGAAGGGTATTTGATGTTCCGGCTCACTCCTCCTCTGCTGCTAAACGACTTATGTCCATTCAGCAAGGTACAAGATCTGTTGCTCAGTATGCTATTGAGTTCCATATGCTTGCCACAGAAGTAGGTTGGAACAATGAAGCCCTTGTGTTGCCTTCTTTCATGGGCTCTCTGATGCGATTAAAGATGAAGTTGCTGCCAGAGATTTACCAGAGGATCTCGAGGCATTGGTGTCTTTTTTTATCCTAATTGACATCAGGCTCAGAGAGAGGTCCTCTTTCAAGGAGCGCTTGCAGAAGCCTTCTGTTCCATTGTCTCCTACGTGTTCGTTCCCACCCATGCCTTCTTTTCCTCCCATGCCTCCTGGTCCTGAGTCACCAGGTACTGCTGAGCCGATGCAGTTGGGATTCATGCATCTCTCTGCGGCGGAGAGGGCCTTTAGGAGGCGCTCTGCCTCTATTGTGGGTTACAGGGCCACGTTTTGAAGTCTTGTCCTACACGGCCGGGAAACGCTCACACCTAAGGTCCTGTCGGGGGCAGACCTTGGGTGGTTTATCCTCGTTCCCGGAACCGCTTAAGGAGAAACCTTTGGTCACGGTTGTCCTTTCCTGGGTGGACTCCTCCATAGTCACTCAGGCTCTTCTTGACTCCGGTGCTGCAGGCTATTTCATTGACAGTGCTTTTGTATAAAAGCACTCCATTCCTGTTTTGCCTCAGTCCATTCCGCTTGCTATTGAGGCCATTGATGGCAGGCCCCTTCAGTCCGCACTCGTTACTCACGAAACTGCTCCGTTGTCCATGGCTGTTGGGGCTCTCCATTTTGAATCCCTCCAGTTCCAGGTGATAAACTCTCCGCATTTTCTGGTTGTTTTGGGTTATCCCTGGCTCCAAAAGCACAATCCCAGTCTCGACTGGCGCAGGTCCGAAATTTTGTCGTGGTCCCCGCAATGTATTTCCACTTGTCTTCGTAAACCAGTTAAAGTCTTGTGCACTTCTTCGGTATCTCAATTCCCAGAGGAGTACCGAGAGTTCCTAGATGTTTTTGACAAGGTGCATGCCAGTATGTTGCCTCCTCACCGGTCTTACGATTGTGCCTTAGACCTGTAACCCGGAGCCATTCCTCCTCGGGGCTGGGTGTACCCTCTGTCTGTTGCAGAGAATTGTGCTATGGAGGAGTATTTTGCCGATGCTCTGTTGCAGGGGATCATCCGCAAATCCTGTTCTCCTGCAGGGACTGGCTTCTTCTTTGTGAAGAAAATGGGTGGCGAGTTAAGACCATGCATCGATTATAGGGGTCTTAATCGTCTTACCATTAAGAATGCTTACCCTATTCCGCTCATTACGGAACTCTTTGACCGCCTCAAGTGAGCTACGGTCTTTACTAAACTTGATTTGAGAGGAGCGTACAATCTCATTAGGATTAAGGAGGGCCACGAATGGAAAACAGCATTTAACACCAGGAGCGGGCATTATGAGTATCTTGTAATGCCCTTTGGCCTATGTAATGCTCCTGCTGTTTTTCAGTAAATTATTAATGATGTCCTACGAGATATGTTGCAACAGTGTGTTGTGGTGTACTTAGACGACATCCTCATACACTCACCCACACTTGAGGCTCATCGTTCTGATGTTACACGGGTTCTTCAGAGACTACGTGAGAACGGCCTGTTTTGTAAACTCGAGAAATGTGAGTTCCATCAGACTCAAGTAACCTTCCTAGGTTATGTTATCTCCGTTGCAGGGCTCTCCATGGATCCTGACAAGTTATCTGCAGTTCTGCAGTGGCCTCGCCCAGTTGGTCATCGGTCTATTCAATGTTTTTTGGGGTTTGCCAATTACTATAGAAAGTTTATTAAAAACTTTTCTTCCTTGGTCAAACCTATCACAGACATGACCGTAAAGAGAATGATCCACTCCATTGGTCACCTACTGCCATTAAGGCCTTTGATAGTCTTAAGACTGCCTTTGCTGCCGCTCCAGTTCTGGCTTATCCTAACCCTGTCCTGCCTTTCGTTCGGTCGATGCGTTTGAGACTGGAGTAGGTGCCCTCTTGTCTCAACATCCTATGCCTGACGGTTACTTGCATCCATGTGGTTTCTTCTCTAAGAAATTGTCTCCAGCGGAGTGCAATTATGATATTGGCGACAGAGAATTACTGGCCATAATTTTGGCACTCAAGGAATGGAGGCATCTCCTCGAGGGTACTAGCATGCCAGTGCTCATTCTTACTGACCACAAGAATTTAACTTATCCATCTGAAGCAAAACGTTTGTCGCCCCGACAGGCCAGATGGGTGCTATTTTTGTCTCGGCTTAATTATGTGGTCTCCTACCTGCCTGGTAGTAAGAATGTTAGGGCTGATGCCCTCTCTCGACCATTTTCGCCTCTGTCCAAGGAGGAGTCTGTACCTACTCCTGTTATAACTTCTGACCATATTTTGGCTACCATACGTACTAATTTGACATCTCTCTTGGGGGAGGAGATCCTGGCTGCACAAACCAATGCACCTCTTGAGAAACCTAGTGGTAAGCGTTTTGTTCCTGAGAATCTTCGAACTAAACTTTTGCACACTTACCACTATCCTAAAGCCGCAGGTCACCCAGGCTAGAACCAAATAATTTGGTCTGTCACTCGACAATTCTGGTGGCCAGGTCTTTGTTCTGATGTTGCTGCATATGTTGCCTCCTGCTCAGTTTATGCACAGAATAAGACTCCTCAATGTCTTCCTGTGGGTCTTCTTCAACATATTGGTAATGGTGAGCGTCCTTGGACACATATTTCCATGGACTTCATTGTCGAGCTCCCTGTTTCCAATGGCAATACTGTTAGCCTTATGGTGGTTGACCGTTTTTCTAAAATGTCACATTGCATTCCCTTGATGAAGCTGCCTACCGCTCATGAGCTTGCTTCAATTTTTGCCCAGGAGGTCTTCCGTTTACATGGGTTACCCAAGGAGATAGTGTCTGACCGGGGTAGCCAGTTTGTCTCCAGATTTTGGCATTCCTTTTGTGCTCAAATAGGGATACAACTTTCCTTCTCCTCGGCATATCACCCTCAATCCAATGGGGCTGCGCAACAGTCTAATCAAGCTCTGGAACAGTTCCTCTGTTGCTATGGCTCATATCACCACAATAATTGGTCCGAACTGTTACCTTGGGCAGAGTTTTCTCGTAATAGTGCTATTAATGCTTCCTCCAAGTTATCCCCGTTCATGGCGAATTATGGGTTTCAACCATCCTTGTTGCCCAATTCATTCATGTCTCAGGGTATTCCGGCTTTGGAGGAGCATCTCCGGCAACTCCGTTCCTCGTGGGTGCAGATTCAGGATTGCCTTCATCAATTTATGCAGCGCCAAAAGTTCCAGGCTGATCATAGGCGTCTGCCCGCGCCTTCCTACCAGGTTGGTGAGAGAGTTTGGCTGTCCTCCTGCAACTTGAACCTTCGTGTGCCTTCCAATAAATTGGCTCCCCGTTATGTTGGTCCTTTTCAAATACTCTGACGGGTTAATCCTGTGGCCTATGCTCTTGACTTCCCTCCTGCTATGCGCATCTCCAATGTTTTTCATGTCTCCTTCTTGAAACCATTGGCTTGTAATCGGTTTACCACTGTGTTGCCTCGTCCCCGTCCTATCTTTGTTGACAACCATGAGGAGTATGAGGTCAGCAGCATTATTGACACTTGTATGTCCAGGGGCCGTTTACAGTATTTGGTTCACTGGAGGGGCTACCGTCTGGAGGAGCGTTCTTGGGTTCCCTCCTCTGATGTTCATGCTCCCGCCCTCCTCCGTGCCTTCCATGCCCGTTTCCCCAATAAGCCTTTTGTCCTCCCGCGGGGAGGGGTCATTGAGGGGAGGGTACTGTCAGGGTTTTTTCCCTGTTTTGTTTGCCATGTGCTGCTGGCAGCCATTTTACTCACCTCTCTTTCTGACTATGGTGCATTGTGGGGGATGTTGCTCATTTCCTGCACTTTCTTTTATGGCCAGACTGGTGTGCATCATCCATGTGAGACAAGATGCAGTCTGAGAATTGTGATGTCATCACTTATTATTTAAAGGGCCTCTGTTCAGTATGCTTTGCCTTTGCGTTGTCTCAGACCTGTTTGTGAGAGTTCCTGTGTATTACCTGGCTGCCTGACGTCCTTCCTGTTTCCTGATCCCTGGCTTGTTCCTGACTCTGGTGTTTTCCTTGTTGCTGATTCCGGCTCTTCTGCTAATTAGCTTTGGCTCCTGACTCGGCTCGTCTGACTATCTGCTCTGGTTTTGACTCCTGGCTTGTTATTTGACTTGTGGACATTTTATTATTTTTTGCTATTAATAAAGTTGTGATTATTTTTGCACTTCTCGTCTCAGTCTGATTCCTGGAACCCTGACAAATACAAGGACAACAGTGGATGTGACATGGATTGTGCTCTATCTATGGTTAAGCACAACATTGCTTGAAATTTTGAGCTCTACTTGTATTCTAGGCCGTAATTTCTAACTCTGGGTCCTATTCCAATCCATATGAATTCTTGTGCAATAAAGTTGTATGGCAGATTTTGGCCTCCTTTTCCAATATTCCAATCTACTGGAAGAGTCAACATAAGAATAAATAAAAAAACTAAAATTAGGGAACAATGTAACAGGAACATTTAGTTAAACACATGAAAAACAAACAGCTATTAGACTTTTGGGATCTTTACAAGGATTTTTACAACAGATTTTCACAGAAGATAAACAAAGGCATCTTAACATTTCCCAGGTGATTTCTGGAACTAGAAGGTCTATGTTGTCTGAAGAACACTTGTGGGAAGGGCCACAACAGGAGGGAGCAGAGAAACAGGTACACTGTGAGATTGGTGTGATATTGGCGAAGTTAGGCAGAACGTGGGGCAGTTGGGTCTGGCTGTGAGTGGAGTCTGTACAGTCCCTTGTTTCATTATAAAACCTGGGATATTTGCACTTAATGGGAAGTCATGGTAGGAACAACAGGACAGAACTCCAGAACCATGACAATCCCACAATGAGATGGACAGTTCAGAGCTCTGTAAACATATGTGTCCAGAAGAAAAGTCAAACAAGGCTATTCAAATGGACAATATACTTAAAATTGAGTTCACCATAAAATGGTTAATTATGGATAATTAAAAAAAAACAATTGCAATATACGTTCATTATTTATTCTTCCTGGTTTTCTTGTAATTAATCACTTACATTTTGTAGCATTTCCACTCCTTAGAAAGAATGGAGTGCTTCCCATGGAATGCAGACCCTTGAAACTACTACATGCTTTAAAGTGATTAGTTTATACTGTATGTGCCAGAGTTTGTTTATAGCTGTCTTTAATTCACCACATAATTGAAGAGGCTTTTGGAGAAACGACCTTCAGAACTACACACAATACTCAAAATGAGGCCTAAATATTGATCAGTAGTTACATAAAAACCTTAACTATTCCTGCTGCTGTTTAGTAATTTGTTGGGTCTTACCCCCTCTTCACACCATAAATATACATGAACAAACAATGTTCTTGCCCCTATATAACTAAACAATTCACTACTGAACACTTCTGTGGTGCACCACCCATCTGTGACATCATCCATGGGGTGGATTAAAAAAATACCAGAGGTAATAGTCTCCACAGATGCCGAAAAAGCATTTAATAGGGTTAATTGGCAATTTCTAAAAGCAGAAAGCAGTGATGCAAAAAATGAAATTTGGCAACAAATTTATAAATCAAGCTTTTTCTCTGTACACATCCCCCACGGCCAAAGTAAAAGTAAATGGCCTACTGTCAGAAAAATTCCACATAGGAAACAATATGAGACAGGGATGCCCGCTTTCGCTTGTGCTCTTTGCGTTAACTATAGAGGCGCTGGCACAGAAAATTAGAAATAATATGCAGGTTTCTGGCATACCAATTGGCAAAACTAAACATAAACTAGCATTATATGCAAATGATGTTCTCCTCACACTTACGAAAGTAGAATTATTCTTAACAAAAACAATAGAAATGTTTCTAGATTTCGGGGCAAGTGTCTAACTTCCTGGTAAACACCACAAAATCTGAAATGTTAAATATAACATATGAAGAAATGATACTAAAACAATTAATACCAAACTGCCCCTTAAAAAGGCAAAAATCAAAACTTAAATATTTAGGCATATATCTGGCATCAGATCCAAAATTTACATTCCAAGCCAACTATAAAAAATTTGAGGAAACCTTGGTGGCGGATCTTTCTAGTTGGAAAAAAAAATCTATCTCATGGATAGGCAGAATAAATGTAGTAAAGATGAATGTCCTCCCTAGAATATTATATTTACTACAGACTACCCCTATACATTTACCACTTCAATATCTAAACTGGATACAATCGCTAATGGAACAATTCATATGGCAGGGAATCAGGCCAAGAATCGCGAAGCAGAGGATGTACATGACTAGAGAAAAAGGAGGATTGGGTGTGTCCAACATACATTCATATAAAGTAGCCATAGCCCTGCACAAGCTGATAGACTGGTGTACAAATAACACACACAAACAATAGGTCCAAATTGACAGACACATACTAGGACTAAGTAATGCTGGCAAGGCAGCTAGATCCCTAGCAGGCAAAGACTAGCAATAATACAACAATACCCATTAATGACGGAATGTTTTGCAACTTGGGAAAAATTAATGATATTGCCAAAACATTACTGATATTGATGATCAACAGCGCTAAAAACCTTAATCCCGAAATATTGGAAAACAAACACAGTACCTACAGTATCAGACTGGAGGGCACAAGTAGAAAATCTATTGCAGCTGAAGAATACACCAGGGAATACACATTTTACTCCAACCCACACAATACATTCATGAGAATAGATTACATTCTTACAGACCAAACAGGACTATCTATGATCACAGACTCAAAGATTCTACAGATCACATGGTGGTTGGATGGCCAGACATGCCACATTAAGCGTTTATCTGGGGGCTCGATGAATACATGCTTGGGCACACACTAATTAATGAGGCAGTAGAAAAAACATTGGGAAACTATTTCAGGGAAAACAACACAGAGGAGACAGCTCCATCTACTATTTGGGAGGCCCACAAGTGTGTAAAAAGAGGGGAGTTTATAGCACACAAAGCCCGGGAAAAGAGGGAGAAAAGACAATACCTAAACTCTACGTTGGCACAGATTGGATATTGGGAGCAGCAACACAAACAAGACCCACAGTCCGCCCCCATGTTAAGCTCCCTAACAAAAATTAGGCAATCTCTAAAAAATTATCTCACAAAAGAATACCAATACAAATCTGCACTACTAAAACAGAAATACTTTGATGTACAGGACAAGGCGGGAGCTTCATTGGAAAAGGCTCTAAGTAGATGGCAACTTAACACACATGTACACTCCATTTTGGATGCACAAGGCGGTACACATAAGGACAGCAAGAGTATTGCGGAGGTATTCAGACACTACTACACAACACTTTACAACATAAGGGACACAGCCGTAACGCACACTATAGAGGCATACTTAACAGACTTAGACCTACCTACACTAGAGAAGGAGGAGGCAGACATCATAGACCTTCCCATCACAATAGACGAAATTAAAAAAGCAATACAGACTATGCTGACTGGGAAAAGCCCAGGGCCAGACGGATTTAGTATGAAGTACTATAAGACATACATAAAACACCTAATAACAACCTTAGCAAACCTTTTTAACTTGTTCACAAATACAACAGGTTTCATGGAAAATATGTTAGAAGCCCACATTACTGTACTACCGAAACTGGGAAAGCAACCGGACAGGCACGAAAATTTCCCCCCAATCTCACTCCTAAACTCGGACATCAAAATCTTTGCCAAAATCCTAGCAAATAGAATTAATCAATTCTTACCCAAATTGATTAACACAAGATCAGGTGGGTTTCGTGCTGGGAAGGGAGGCGCAGGATAACACACTAAAAATCCTTCAAATCATATCCTATGTCAAATGTGCAGTCACTAGAGGCAGGTGAGGCAGGGCTTCACCTCTCATATGGGCAAAAATATATTTTTTTATTGGCTTTAAAAAATAAATAAAAAAAAACATTGCATTTTTTCCCCCCAGCATTTTTTTTTCACAGCTACATGTTGTGCAATGGAGAGGCACAAGCAGGTCTGCCCTCCATTACACAACATGCTGCGCCCACCTACTCGATGAAAGTGGTTAAGATCATTCCATGGCCCATAAGTACTTATTTGAGGCAGGCCTATTTGGGGCTGACCCAATCCAGTGAGATGTATCTGTCAGGGGAACTTAGGGTTGGGGCTGGATGTTAAATCATATAAAACAAAAAAGGAAAAAAAATACATTTATTTATTTTGTTGCTGCCCTGTGCAGCTGCCAGCTTTGATTAAATAAAAAAGTGAGTTCTGTACTCCCCTCCAAGTGCAGTGGAATGTTCCACTGTCACTTCTTTGCAGAGCAGGAAGAGATGCAGACTTGCAGAGAGCTGTGTTTTAGTCACATTTTATTGAAGTAAGTTCTGCAACCTTAGGCCTAGATTTGGAGTTTGGCGGTAAAAGGGCTGTTAACGCTCCGCGGGTTTTTTTCTGGCCGCACCATAAAATTAACTCTGGTATCGAGAGTTCAAAAAAATGCTGCTTTAGGCTCCAAAAAAGGAGCGTAGAGCATTTTTACCGCAAATGCAACTCTCGATACCAGAGTTGCTTACGGACGCGGCCAGCCTCAAAAACGTGCTCGTGCACGATTCTCCCATAGGAAACAATGGGGCTGTTTGAGCTGAAAAAAAACCTAACACCTGCAAAAAAGCAGCGTTCAGCTCCTAACGCAGCCCCATTGTTTCCTATGGGAAAACACTTCCTACGTCTGCACCTAACACTCTAACATGTACCCCGAGTCTAAACACCCCTACCCTTACACTTATTAACCCCTAATCTGCCGCCCCCGCTATCGCTGACCCCTGCATTACACTTTTAACCCCTAATCTGCCGCTCCGTAAACCGCCGCAACCTACGTTATCCCTATGTACCCCTAATCTGCTGCCCTAACATCGCCGACCCCTATGTTATATTTATTAACCCCTAATCTGCCCCCCACAACGTCGCCGACACCTACCTACACTTATTAACCCCTAATCTGCCGAGCGGACCTGAGCGCTACTATAATAAAGTTATTAACCCCTAATCCGCCTCACTAACCCTATCATAAATAGTATTAACCCCTAATCTGCCCTCCCTAACATCGCCGACACCTACCTTCAATTATTAACCCCTAATCTTCCGATCGGAGCTCACCGCTATTCTAATAAATGTATTAACCCCTAAAGCTAAGTCTAACCCTAACCCTAACACCCCCCTAACTTAAATATAATTTACATCTAACGAAATAAATTAACTCTTATTAAATAAATTAATCCTATTTAAAGCTAAATACTTACCTGTAAAATAAACCCTAATATAGCTACAATATAAATTATAATTATATTGTAGCTATTTTAGGATTAATATTTATTTTACAGGCAACTTGGTATTTATTTTAACTAGGTACAATAGCTATTAAATAGTTAAGAACTATTTAATAGTTACCTAGTTAAAATATTTACAAAATTACCTGTAAAATAAATCCTAACCTAAGATATAATTAAACCTAACACTACCCTATCAATAAAATAATTAAATAAACTACCTACAATTACCTACAATTAACCTAACACTACACTATCAATAAATTAAATAAACACAATTGCTACAAATAAATACAATTAAATAAACTAGCTAAAGTACAAAAAATAAAAAAGAACTAAGTTACAGAAAATAAAAAAATATTTACAAACATAAGAAAAATATTACAACAATTTTAAACTAATTACACCTACTCTAAGCCCCCTAATAAAATAACAAAGCCCCCCAAAATAAAAAATTCCCTACCCTATTCTAAATTAAAAAAGTTACAAGCTCTTTTACCTTACCAGCCCTGAACAGGGCCCTTTGCGGGGCATGCCCCAAGAAGTTCAGCTCTTTTGCCTGTAAAAAAAAACATACAATACCCCCCCCCAACATTACAACCCACCACCCACATACCCCTAATCTAACCCAAACCCCCCTTAAATAAACCTAACACTAATCCCCTGAAGATCTTCCTACCTTGTCTTCACCATCCAGGTATCACCGATCGGTCCTGGCTCCGATATCTTCATCCAACCCAAGCGGGGGCTAGACATCCACTGAAGAAGTCCAGAAGAGGGTCCAAAGTCTTCCTCCTATCCGGCAAGAAGAGGACATCCGGACCGGCAAACATCTTCTCCAAGCGGCATCTTCTATCTTCTTCCATCCGGAGCGAAGCGGCAGGATCCTGAAGACCTCCAGCGCGGAACATCCATCCGGCCCGACGACTGATCGACGAATGACTGTTCCTTTAAGGGACGTCATCCAAGATGGCGTCCCTCGAATTCCGATTGGCTGATAGGATTCTATCAGCCAATCGGAATTAAGGTATGAATTTTCTGATTGGCTGATGGAATCAGCCAATCAGAATCTAGTTCAATCCGATTGGCTGATCCAATCAGCCAATCAGATTGAGCTCGCATTCTATTGGCTGATCGGAACAGCCAATAGAATGCGAGCTCAATCTGATTGGCTGATTGGATCAGCCAATCGGATTGAACTTGATTCTGATTGGCTGATTCCATCAGCCAATCAGAAAATTCATACCTTAATTCCGATTGGCTGATAGAATCCTATCAGCCAATCGGAATTCGAGGGACGCCATCTTGGATGACGTCCCTTAAAGGAACAGTCATTCGTCGATCAGTCGTCGGGCCGGATGGATGTTCCGCGCTGGAGGTCTTCAGGATCCTGCCGCTTCGCTCCGGATGGAAGAAGATAGAAGATGCCGCTTGGAGAAGATGTTTGCCGGTCCGGATGTCCTCTTCTTGCCGGATAGGAGGAAGACTTTGGACCCTCTTCTGGACTTCTTCAGTGGATGTCTAGCCCCCGCTTGGGTTGGATGAAGATATCGGAGCCAGGACCGATCGGTGATACCTGGATGGTGAAGACAAGGTAGGAAGATCTTCAGGGGATTAGTGTTAGGTTTATTTAAGGGGGGTTTGGGTTAGATTAGGGGTATGTGGGTGGTGGGTTGTAATGTTGGGGGGGGGTATTGTATGTTTTTTTTTACAGGCAAAAGAGCTGAACTTCTTGGGGCATGCCCCGCAAAGGGCCCTGTTCAGGGCTGGTAAGGTAAAAGAGCTTGTAACTTTTTTAATTTAGAATAGGGTAGGGAATTTTTTATTTTGGGGGGCTTTGTTATTTTATTAGGGGGCTTAGAGTAGGTGTAATTAGTTTAAAATTGTTGTAATATTTTTCTTATGTTTGTAAATATTTTTTTATTTTCTGTAACTTAGTTCTTTTTTATTTTTTGTACTTTAGCTAGTTTATTTAATTGTATTTATTTGTAGCAATTGTGTTTATTTAATTTATTGATAGTGTAGTGTTAGGTTAATTGTAGGTAATTGTAGGTAGTTTATTTAATTATTTTATTGATAGGGTAGTGTTAGGTTTAATTATATCTTAGGTTAGGATTTATTTTACAGGTAATTTTGTAAATATTTTAACTAGGTAACTATTAAATAGTTCTTAACTATTTAATAGCTATTGTACCTGGTTAAAATAAATACCAAGTTGCCTGTAAAATAAATATTAATCCTAAAATAGCTACAATATAATTATAATTTATATTGTAGCTATATTAGGGTTTATTTTACAGGTAAGTATTTAGCTTTAAATAGGAATAATTTATTTAATAAGAGTTAATTTATTTCGTTAGATTAAAATTATATTTAAGTTAGGGGGGTGTTAGTGTTAGGGTTAGACTTAGCTTTAGGGGTTAATACATTTATTAGAATAGCGGTGAGCTCCGATCGGAAGATTAGGGGTTAATAATTGAAGTTAAGTGTCGGCGATGTTAGGGAGGGCAGATTAGGGGTTAATACTATTTATTATAGGGTTAGTGAGGCGGATTAGGGCTTAATAACTTTATTATAGTAGCGCTCAGGTCCGCTCGGCAGATTAGGGGTTAATAAGTGTAGGCAGGTGTCGGCGACGTTGAGGGGGGCAGATTAGGGGTTAATAAATATAACATAGGGGTCGGCGGTGTTAGGGGCAGCAGATTAGGGGTACATAGGGATAACGTAGGTGGCGGCGCTTTGCGGTCGGAAGATTAGGGGTTCATTATTTTAAGTAGCTGGCGGCGATGTTGTGGGGGGCAGATTAGGGGTTAATAAATATAACATAGGGGTCGGCGGTGTTAGGGGCAGCAGATTAGGGGTACATAGGGATAACGTAGGTGGCGGCGCTTTGCGGTCGGAAGATTAGGGGTTAATTATTTTAAGTAGCTGGCGGCGATGTTGTGGGGGGCAGATTAGGGGTTAATAAATGTAATATAGGGGTCGGCGGGGTTAGGGGCAGCAGATTAGGGGTACATAAGTATAACGTAGGTGGCGGTCGGCAGATTAGGGGTTAAAATTTTTAATCGAGTGGCGGCGATGTGGGGGGAGCTCGGTTTAGGGGTACATAGGTAGTTTATGGGTGTTAGTGTACTTTAGGGTACAGTAGTTAAGAGCTTTACAAACCGGCGTTAGCCAGAAAGCTCTTAACTACTGACTTTTTTCTGCGGCTGGAGTTTTGTCGTTAGAGCTCTAACGCTCACTTCAGAAACGACTCTAAATACCGGAGTTAGGAAGATCCCATTGAAAAGATAGGATACGCAAATGGCGTAGGGGGATCTGCGGTATGGAAAAGTCGCGGCTGAAAAGTGAGCGTTAGACCCTTACCTACACGACTCTAAATACCGGCGGTAGCCTAAAACCAGCGTTAGGAGCCTCTAACGCTGGTTTTCACGGCTACCGCCGAACTCCAAATCTAGGCCTTAGATTTTGCTAAAAGGGATTCTGTTAGCGAAAATGATAATTTAATGAATGTGGTTTAGTGTTTTTTGTTTTTTACTCTTTTACAGCAGTTTAAGGATCGTTTTTGTATTGTGTTTACTCAAACTTTACAGTCACCCACTACCTTAGCAGTTTGCCTCTGTACTCCACACTAGTTTATAGTCTCACTCTCTTACTGACTTATGAACTCTCTGTAGCTCTGCAACTGTGTTTTCTCACAACATTATTATATAAAGCATGGTAATGTAAAATGAAACCAAGCAGTTTAGAATGAGTTATAGCAAATATTCTCCATGGCTTCTGTAGCTATAGTATTTCATTTAAACCAGGGATTCCTTAGGTGTATGTTGGAGAACCCTGATGTAGACAACACATAATAATTTATTAATGCTCCCATTCATATGTGCTGTTCTGTTTCAGATATTTAAAATAGATTGTAGGCTATTAGCATTTGATAGTCACTTAAAATATTACTTAAACATTCAGTGGTGCATCCCCCATTTCAGTGTTCCCTCTCTCCCCATTTATGTGTCTCTCTCCTCCCTCTGTCTCCATCTCTCCCCCTTCTGTCTCACTCCACTCTGTCTGTCTCTGTCTCTCTCTCCTCTCTCTCTCTCTCTCCCCCCTCTGTCTCTCTCCCCTCTGTCTCTCTCCCCCCTCTGTCTCTCTCTCCCCTCTGTCTCTCTCTCCCCTCTGTCTCTCTCTCCCCTCTGTCTCTCTCTCTCCCCTCTGTCTCTCTCTATCTCCCCTCTGTCTCTCTATCTCCCCTCTGTCTCTCTCTCTCCCCTCTATCTCCCCTCTGTTTCTCTCTCTCCTCTCTCTCCCCTCTGTCTCTCTCTCTCCCCCCTCTCTCTCTCTCTCTCTCTCTCTGCTCTGTCTCTCTCTCTCCCCTCTCTCTCTCTCTCTCTCTCTCTCTCTCTCTCCTCTGTCTCTCTCTATCCCTTCTCTCTCTCTCTCTCTCTCTCTCTCTCTCTCCCCTCTGTCTCTCTCTCTCCTCTGTCTCTCTCTCTCCCCTCTGTCTCTCTCTCCCCTCTTTATCTCTCCCCTCTGTCTCTTTTCCCTCTGTATCTCTCCCCTCTGTGTCTCTCTCTCCCCTCTGTGTCTCTCTCTCTCCCCTCTGTCTCTCTCTATCTCCACTCTGTCTCTCTCTCTCTCTCTCTCTCTCCCCTCTGTCTCTCTCTCTCCCCTCTGTCTCTCTCTCTCCCCAGTGTCTCTCTTTCTCCCCTCTGTCTCTCTTTCTCCCCTCTGTCTCTCTCTCTCTCCCCTCTGTCTCTCTCTCTCTCCCCTCTGTCTCTCCCTCTCTCCCCTCTGTCTCTCTCTCTCCCCTCTGTCTCTCTCTCTCCCCTCTGTCTCTCTCTCTCCTCTCTGTCTTTCTCTCTCCCCTCGGTCTCTCTCTCTCCCCCCTCTGTCTCCCCCTCTGTCTCTCTCTCTCTCCCCCCTCTGTCTCTCTCCCTCCCCCCTCTGTCTCTCTCTCCCCTCTGTCTCTCTCTCCCCTCTGTCTCTCTCTCTCTCCCCTCTGTCTCTCTCTATCTCCCCTCTGTCTCTCTATCTCCCCTCTGTCTCTCTCTCTCCCCTCTATCTCCCCTCTGTCTCTCTCTCTCCTCTCTCTCCACTCTGTCTCGCTCTCCCCTCTGTCTCTCTCTCTCTCTCCCCCCTCTCTCTCTCTCTCTGCTCTGTCTCTCTCTCTCCCCTCTGTCTCCCTCTCTCTCTCTCTCTCTCTCCCCTCTGTCTCTCTCTCTCCTCTGTCTCTCTCTCTCCCCTCTGTCTCTCTCTCCCCTCTTTATCTCTCCCCTCTGTCTCTTTTCCCTCTGTATCTCTCCCCTCTGTTTCTCTCTCTCCCCTCTGTGTCTCTCTCTCTCCCCTCTGTCTCTCTCTATCTCCACTCTGTCTCTCTCTCTCTCTCCCCTCTGTCTCTCTCTCTCCCCGGTGTCTCTCTTTCTCCCCTCTGTCTCTCTTTCTCCCCTCTGTCTCTCTCTCTTTCTCTCCCCTCTGTCTCTCTCTCTCTCCCCTCTGTCTCTCCCTCTCTCCCCTCTGTCTCTCTCTCTCCCCTCTGTCTCTCTCTCTCCCCTCTGTCTTTCTCTCTCCCCTCTGTCTTTCTCTCTCCCCTCTGTCACTCTCTCTCCCCCCTCTGTCTCCCCCTCTGTCTCTCTCTCTCTCCCCCTCTGTCTCTCTCCCTCCCCCCCTGTCTCTATCACCTCTGTCTCTCTATCTCCCTCTGTTTCTCTCCCCTCTGTGTCTCTCTCTCCCCTCTATGTTTCTCTCTCCCCTCTGTGTCTCTCTGTCTCTTCCCT
Organism: Bombina bombina; assembly: GCF_027579735.1. NCBI lineage: Eukaryota > Metazoa > Chordata > Amphibia > Anura > Bombinatoridae > Bombina > Bombina bombina. The sequence continues at coordinate 615,954,219 of NC_069505.1, read as the reverse complement.
CTGTCTCTCTCTTCCCTCTGTCTCTCTCTCCCCTCTATCTCTCTGTCTCTCCCCTCTGTCTCTCTCTGTCTCTCTCCTCTGTCTCTCTCTGTCTCTCCCCTCTGTCGTTCTCTCTCCTCTGTCTCTCTCTCTTTCTCCCCCCCTGTGTCTCTCTCTCTCTCTCCCCTCTGTGTATCACTTCCTCCCCCTCTGACTCTTTCATCCCTTATGTGTCTCTCTAACCCTCTGTTTCTCTCCCTCTCCCCCCCGTCTCTCTCTCTGTCTCCCCCCGAGTGCTTTTCTGTGTTTCCGTCTACCTTTTATTTATTCAATTAATGAATTAGTGGTGCCATCTGAGGATGTGGCTTTATTTAAAGGGGTGGGGTCAAGCGCCCCACCATCTTTAAATTTCACCAGCCGCCACTGGATCAAGAGATATTTTTATATTTACTGAATAATGAAGGAATCTATAAGCATAATTTGCAGCATTAAAGTAAAAAGTATGTTTTAAACATATTTAATGGGCCTGGATTTCTAGATCTCATAATCAGAGCAAGCATTTTGTTATCTGGCAAGAGTTTCTGTTACAATCCTTTAGATTAAAATCAAATGGTTACTAAGTTGACCAGTTTTCCAAGACACCATTTAAAGGGACATGAAACCCATATGTTTTCTTTCATGATTTAGAAAGAGCATACAATTTTTAATAATTTTCCAATTTACATCTAATATCTAATTTTCTTCATTCTTTTGATATCCTTTATTGACAAGCATGTCTAAATATGCTCAGTAGCTGCTGATTGGTGGCTGCATACCTCATGTGATTGGCTCACCCATGTGCATTGCTATTTCTTCAACAAAGGATATCTAAAGAATGAAGGCATATCCTAGCCACTGCCTCACCAGCCTCTGACGTCATCGCACGTCACTAATAAAATACCAGAGGTAATAGTCTCCACAGATGCCGAAAAAGCATTTAATAGGGTTAATTGGCAATTTCTAAAAGCAGAAAGCAGTGATGCAAAAAATGAAATTCGGCAAAACTGAACATAAACTAGCATTATATGCAGATGATGTTCTCCTCAGACTTACGAAAGTAGAATTATTCTTAACAAAAACAATAGAAATATTTCTAGATTTTGGTGCACAACTATAAAAAATTTGAGGAAACCTTGGTGGTGGATCTTTCTAGTATGAAAAAAAAATCTATCTCATGGATAGGCAGAATAAATGTAGTAAAGATGAATGTCCTCCCTAGAATATTATATTTACCACAGACTACCCCTATACATTTACCACTTCAATATCTAAACCAGATACAATCGCTAATGGAGCAATTCATATGGCAGGGAATCAGGCCAAGAATCGCGAAGCAGAGGATGTACATGACTAGAGAAAAAGGAGGATTGGGTGTGTCCAACATACATTCATATAAAGTAGCCATAGCCCTGCACAAGCTGATTGACTGGTGTACAAATAACACACACAAACAATAGGTCCAAATCGACAGACACATACTAGGACTAAGTAATGCTGGCAAGGCAGCTAGATCCCTAGCAGGCAAAGACCAGCAATAATACAACAATACCCATTAATGACGGAATGTGTTGCAACATGGGGAAAATTAATGATATTGCCAAAGCATTACTGATATTGATGATCAACAGCGCTAAAAACCTTAATCCCGAAATATTGGAAAACAAACACAGTACCTACAGTATCAGACTGGAGGGCACAAGTAGAAAATCTATTGCAGCTGAAGAGATACCACCACTTAAGATCAGGAACCATGTTGACCCATGAGCTAATGGTAGATATGTGAAAGCAATACACTTCCAACGCCCGAAGCTTAGGCACCTGAATTACAGGAAAACATAGGCATATAATCTTTTAAGACATGCAGAACACACTGACCTTAATATTCACCATACAAATATTATGTATATAGGTGATATATTGTATAATGGTATACAAGTGTTAGAGATGCGCAATCTTGCAGGTGTACAACTCAAGAATACTCCACAATGGACTTTCAAAAGGACAGATATAAACCCGGGACTTTGATATCGCTCAGTCCCTACGGATATGTGCAGTTTACTTTATTTTAAAGTTAACACTGGAATTTGTTGAGTATATTGAATATATGCTATTCTTGAACATATAATATTTTGTGTACATTTTGATTGATATCAAAGAAAGAAACTTTGGGGGGGGGGGGGAAGAATGCAATATAGAACATTCTGAAATGTAAAAAATAAATAAAAAATAAATAAATAAAGATAGCAGCATCTTTATGTTTTTAATAAAATATCTGCAAAAAGCAGTTTTTAGTGTTTGATATTTTGCGGGTGTGGGGTGGGGTGAAAAAAATGGCCCTTCAGTTTTTGCCATGTACAGTATTAATGTTATTACTATAAATCTAGTTCTACGTGTTAGTTATTGCTTTTAGGGTACATACTGTTTTTGGAGAGCTGGGTTTCATATTTGTGACATAGATGCTGATTTACCAAATGTCTGTCGGACCTGATCTGACAGTGCAGATCAGGTCCGACAGACATTGCTGAATGCGGAGAGTAATACGCTCTCCGTATTCAGCATTGCACCAGCAGCTCTTGTGAGCTGCTGGTGCAACGCCACCCCCTGCAGACTCACGGCCAATGGGCCGCCAGCAGGGGGGTGTCAATCAACCTGATCGTACTGAATGTTATTGAATTCCAGCAATTCCTGTCCGCCTCATCAGAGCAGGCGGACAGGGTTATGGAGCAGCAGTCTTTAGACCACTGCTCCATAACTTGTGTTTCTGGCGAGTCTGAAAACTCACCAGAAACACGGGCTTGATAGATAGGCCCCATACTGTTATTTACGTATTTACTATGATCTTCCTATTAAAGTATATAATGAGACAAGATGAAGATTGATATGTCATGGAGTTTAAGCTTTTTACTTGTTCCCCCCTCTAATAACTTTACTCCCAGTTGACACGTATTGTTTATTTGTATGGCTGAGCTGTCTGAGGACATGGCAGTATGGCTTTCCTTCACCTATTTAGGTGTCATTTAGGTTGTCACATTTACTGAGAGGTGGTAGAGGTTCCTACAAGCTCAGGTGAGATTAATTGTTAAAATATCTATTAGTAGAGCAGAGGGTGTCCTATATTTATCCTTAATTGCCAACAATTGCTAGTTCTCTACTATATAACTATGCCTTTGGCTAATTATGATGAGAGGGTGAATTCACTTTGCTTTAGAGGGCATGATATGGGCATTATCCTTTGGTGCCTATTGTGTTAGTTATTTGTTTAGCTCTTAAATCAAATGCTATTGCAACTGTATGACCTAATCAGTTATCCAACAGTTCAAAAGACAGCAGCACTCACCACTTCCAAAAATGCAGAAATGTATTAAACCCCCAAGTTGCACAAGTATAACCACGGTTTTGCTCTCAGTCCTTAATCATGAGGTCCGAAACATTGTTATACTTGCGCACCTTGGTGTTTCAATACATTTCAGCATTTTTGGAAGTGGTGAGGGCTGCTATATTTTGTACTGTTGTATTTATACTTGGGACTTGGTGTGGAGCCCTCGACAGAGTTGCACCTTCTTGTCTGTTGTGCTGTTCCAATTTCTGACTCTATTCAGTTATCCAGACAGCTTTCTATTAGATGAAGTTAATATACGGGTAGTTTTCATTTGCCCTGTACACCAGAAATCTAGTAAAGGTTCCCTCCCAAATTTTGTATGCTAGACTCGCATAATAATATTAATTCTGATTCTTTTCCTTGATTGTTTAGTCATGGGAATGACACATATTCATTTTCATAATTTTTTGGATGAATTAATAATGTTGCCAAAACTCTGAGTGATCTCATTTTTGTTTTGTTTTCAGGAGTCCTCCTATTGCTATATTCTTTCTTATTGACTGAAATGTCCAATATTGGCCCTTTGAGTAATCTGGGAGGTTCACAGTTCAGAGAGTTCTCTAACAAAATAGAAACTTGAATTTTTTTATTTTGCTCTGTTTGATCAATGGATTATTATTTGCACTACTGTCAGATCACTTACTTTTGTTATAAGTCATTTTTGCTGATTATGTTCTGTGTATTATATGTATTGTTAATTTGTATTACCTTTACCCTATTTCTTAAATCTCAATACAAATATATTTAAAAAAGTGATATTATTCTAAAATGTAAGGGTTTTTGTGAAACATTTTTCCATGGCTTTCATAACCTCTCTATTTCTTAAACTATAGACTAGTGGATTTAACACCGGAACCACAGCAATGTACAGTAATGAGAGAATTATATCTAGTTTCTGTGAATTTTCAGACTTTGGTTTCATGTTCATACTTAGGGAAGCCCCATAAAATAAAATGACAACTGTGAGATGTGAGGAACAACTGGAGAACATCTTACTTCTTCCAGCTGTGGTCTGAATCTTCAAGATGGTCGATATGATGTAGATATAGGAGGTTATGATGAGTACAAAAGGACAAAATCCCACTAACACACCAGCAATAATTATATAGATTATAATGTATGTGGTGTCACTGCAAGAGATCTTTATCACAGTTTGGGGATCACAGAAGAAATGGTTAATGTCTTATACATCACAGAATGTCAAGTTAGTCAACATCAAGGTAAAAAATAAAGATATAATGGCTCCAAGCAACCAGGAGGAAAAGGCTAAAAGGATACACACCATTTTGTTCATGATGAGTATATAATGCAGAGGAATACATATAGCCACATAGCGGTTAAAAGCCATGGAAGTCAGTCATAAAAATTCTGCAGCAATACAGAATGCAAATAAAAACATTTGTACAATACAGCTTGTGAAAGAAATGCTGGTATCTCTGGTGAGAGTGGTGACCAGTAGTTTTGGCAAAACTGTAGAGACGTACACAATGTCTTCAACTGACAGATTGCACAGGAAGAAATACATTGGTGTGTGAAGTTGAGACACCAGGCACACAGCTGTAGTAATCATTAGGTTACCAAGCACAGCCAGCAGATACATGATAAAAACTCCTGTGAATACAACAGCTTGGTTGTTTGTAGAAGCACAAAATGACACAAAGATGAATCCTGTTAGTGATGTGTTGTTTGTTACAGTTGCACTTAGGATATTTCCTTTGGTAAAAGGGAGAAATAAATTGTTATTTGTCATGGAGATGTTATTTATTGTTTTCATGCTGTCTTGAAGAATTCTGTAAATATTACTGTTACTTGTGTTCTGAATCTCAGAGCGATTCTGAAATGTTAGTTAGTTACTTAACCTATCTGTGATATTTTAGGTTGTGGATTGTAATCTGATTGGATCAGGATGATTGACAGCCCACTCTTGCATATGATTGACTGTGCGCAAGCAGCAGATTGTGCAATATTAGTGTGAAGGTAAGGGGAGGTGTGTGGAACTCGGTATGCAGGAATACTGTATTTTTTTTAACAAACTTTACTGAAGTAATGCAAGGAAACAACAGGTAAAGCAATGTGAGATCATAATCCAACCTGAAGATAATCAAATAAAAGTCTTTTGCAAAAAGGTATAGTCAACAATATACTGGTAATGGAGAGAAGAAAAATATTACTTTAAGCACAAGTCTCTCAACAAGCACAGACTACCCAGCGGGTACTTTGCTGAGGTTTATTTTAAATCTTAAATGCCCAGGTGAGAACAACTCACACAACTTGTGGAAATAAGATAAACACACCAGTATTAGGATATCCTGGTTAGATTTTCAGGATACAGGTAAGCATACACAGGTATCACAATATGGATGCTTAGTCTCAGGAACAAGGTAAGCATACACAGGTTTCACAGCAGAGATACTTGGTCTCAGGAACAAGATATGTATACACAGCTATCACAGCAGAGATGCTTGTTCTCAGGAACAAGGTAAGCATACACAGGTATCACAGCATAGATGCTTGGTTTCAGGAGCAAGGTAAGCATACACAGGTATCACAGCAGAGATGCTTGGTCTCAGGAGCAAGGTAAGCATACACAGGTGTCACAGCAGAGGTGCTTGGTCTCAGAAACAATGTAAGCATACACAGGTATCACAGCAGAAATTGATGGTCTCAGGAACAAGGCAAGTATACACAGGTATCACAGCAGATATGCTTGGTTTCATGAGCAAGATAAGCATACACAGGTATCACAGCAGATATGCTTGGTTTCAAGGTAAGCATACACAGGTATCATAGTAGAGATGCTTGGTCCCGGGAGCAGGACAAGCATACACAGGTGTCATGGCAGAGATGATTGGCTTCAGAAGCAAGGTAAGCATACACAGGTATCACAGCAGAAATTGATGGTCTCAGGAACAAGGAAAGTATACACAGGTATCACAGCAGATATGCTTGGTTTCAGGAGCAAGGTAAGCATACACACGGCTAGATTTAGAGTTGGGCGGTAGCCGTCAAAACCAGCGTTAGAGGCTCCTAACGCTGGTTTTGGGCTACCGCCGGTATTTAGAGTCAGTCATTAAAGGGTCTAACGCTCACTTTCCAGCCGCGACTTTTCCATACCGCAGATCCCCTTACATCAATTGCGTATCCTATCTTTTCAATGGGATCTTTCTAACGCCGGTATTTAGAGTCGTGGCTGAAGTGAGCGTTAGAAATCTAACGACAAAACTCCAGCCGCAGAAAAAAGTCAGTAGTTAAGAGCTTTCTGGGCTAACGCCGGTTTATAAAGCTCTTAACTACTGTGCTCTAAAGTACACTAACACCCATAAACTACCTATGTACCCCTAAACCGAGGTCCACCCACATCGCCGCCACTCTATTAAATTTTTTTCACCCCTAATCTGCCGACCGCACGCCGCTGCCACCTACGTTATCCCTATGAACCCCTAATCTGCTGCCCCTAACACCGCCGACCCCTATATTATATTTATTAACCCCTAATATGCCGCCCCCAACGTCGCCGCTACCTACCTACACTTATTAACCCCTAATCTGCCGACCGGACCGCGCCGCTATTATAATAAAGTTATTAACCCCTAATCCGCCTCACTCCCGCCTCAATAACCCTATAATAAATAGTATTAACCCCTAATCTGCCCTCCCTAACATCGCCGACACCTAACTTCAAGTATTAACCCCTAATCTGCCGATCGGAGCTCACCGCTACTCTAATAAAGTTTTTAACCCCTAAAGCTAATTTTAACCCTAACCCTAACACCCCCCTAAGTTAAATATAATTTTATTCTAACGAAATAAATTAACTCTTATTAAATAACTTATTCCTATTTAAAGCTAAATACTTACCTGTAAAATAAACCCTAATATAGCTACAATATAAATTATGATTATATTGTAGCTATTTTAGGATTAATATTTATTTACAGGCAACTTTGTAATTATTTTAACCAGGTACAATAGCTATTAAATAGTTAATAACTATTTAATAGTTACCTAGTTAAAATAATTACAAAATTACATGTAAAATAAATCCTAACCTAAGTTACAATTAAACCTAACACTACACTATCAATAAATTAATTAAATAAAATACCTACAATTATCTACAATTAAACCTAACACTACACTATCAATAAATTAATTAAATACAATTCCTACAAATAAATACAATTAAATAAACTAACTAAAGTACAAAAAATAAAAAAGAACTAAGTTACAAAAAATAAAAAAATATTTACAAACATTAGAAAAAAATTACAACAATTTTAAACTAATTACACCTACTCTAAGCCCCCTAATAAAATAACAAAGACCCCCAAAATAAAAAAATGCCCTACCCTATTCTAAATTACAAAAGTCCAAAGCTCTTTTACCTTACCAGCCCTTAAAAGGGCCCTTTGCGGGGCATGCCCCAAAGAATTCAGCTCTTTTGCCTGTAAAAAAAAAACATACAATACCCCCCCCAACATTACAACCCACCACCCACATACCCCTAATCTAACCCAAACCCCCCTTAAATAAACCTAACACTAAGCCCCTGAAGATCTTCCTACCTTGTCTTCACCTCGCCGGGTTCACCAATCGGTCCAGAAGAGGGTCCGAAGTCTTGATCCAAGCCCAAGCGGGGGGCTGAAGAGTGACGTCCATCCTCGGGCTGAAGTCTGGATCCAAGCGGCGGCTGAAGAAATCCATCATCGGGCTGAAGTCTTGATCCAAGCAGGCGCTGAAGAAGTCCATCATCGGGATGAAGTCGGAAGTCCATCATCGGGATGAAGTCTTCTATCAAGCCGCATCTTCAATCTTCTTTCTTCCGGAGCGGAGCCATCTTCTTCCCAGCCGACGCGGATCCAACCTCTTCAATCGACGCCTACTAGCCGAATGACGGTTCCTTTAAATGACGTCATCCAAGATGGCGTCCCTCGAATTCCGATTGGCTGATAGGATTCTATCAGCCAATCGGAATTAAGGTAGGAAAATTCTGATTGGCTGATGGAATCAGCCAATCAGAATCAAGTTCAATCCGATTGGCTGATCCAATCAGCCAATCAGATTGAGCTCGCATTCTATTGGCTGTTCCAATCAGCCAATAGAATGCGAGCTCAATCTGATTGGCTGATTGGATCAGCCAATCGGATTGAACTTGATTCTGATTGGCTGATTCCATCAGCCAATCAGAATTTTCCTACCTTAATTCCGATTGGCTGATAGAATCCTATCAGCCAATCGGAATTCGAGGGACGCCATCTTGGATGACGTCATTTAAAGGAACCGTCATTCGGCTAGTAGGCGTCGCTTGAAGAGGTTGGATCCGCGTCGGCTGGGAAGAAGATGGCTCCGCTCCGCTCCGGAAGAAAGAAGATTGAAGATGCGGCTTGATAGAAGACTTCATCCCGATGATGGACTTCCGACTTCATCCCGATGATGGACTTCTTCAGCGCCCGCTTGGATCAAGACTTCAGCCCGATGATGGATTTCTTCAGCCGCCGCTTGGATCCAGACTTCAGCCCGAGGATGGACGTCACTCTTCAGCCCCCCGCTTGGGCTTGGATCAAGACTTCGGACCCTCTTCTGGACCGATCGGTGAACCCGGCGAGGTGAAGACAAGGTAGGAAGATCTTCAGGGGCTTAGTGTTAGGTTTATTTAAGGGGGGTTTGGGTTAGATTAGGGGTATGTGGGTGGTGGGTTGTAATGTTGGGGGGGTATTGTATGTTTTTTTTTTACAGGCAAAAGAGCTGAATTCTTTGGGGCATGCCCCGCAAAGGGCCCTTTTAAGGGCTGGTAAGGTAAAAGAGCTTTGAAATTTTGTAATTTAGAATAGGGTAGGGCATTTTTTTATTTTGGGGGTCTTTGTTATTTTATTAGGGGGCTTAGAGTAGGTGTAATTAGTTAAAAATTGTTGTAATTTTTTTCTAATGTTTGTAAATATTTTTTTATTTTTTGTAACAGTTCTTTTTTATTTTTTGTACTTTAGTTAATTTATTTAATTGTATTTATTTGTAGGAATTGTATTTAATTAATTTATTGATAGTGTAGTGTTAGGTTTAATTGTAGATAATTGTAGGTATTTTATTTAATTCATTTATTGATAGTGTAGTGTTAGGTTTAATTGTAACTTAGGTTAGGATTTATTTTACATGTAATTTTGTAATTATTTTAACTAGGTAACTATTAAATAGTTATTAACTATTTAATAGCTATTGTACCTGGTTAATATAATTACAAAGTCGCCTGTAAAATAAATATTAATCCTAAAATAGCTACAATATAATTATAATTTATATTGTAGCTATATTAGGGTTTATTTTACAGGTAAGTATTTAGCTTTAAATAGGAATAATTTATTTAATAAGAGTTAATTTATTTCGTTAGATTTAAATTATATTTAATTTAGGGGGGTGTTAGGGTTAAAGTTAGATTTAGCTTTAGGGGTTAATAAATTTAATAGAGTAGCGGTGAGCTCCTGTCGGCAGATTAGGGGTTAATACTTGAAGTTAGGTGTCGGCAATGTTAGGGAGGGCAGATTAGGGGTTAATACTATTTATTATAGGGTTATTGAGGCGGGAGTGAGGCGGATTAGGGGTTAATACATTTATTATAGTAGCGCTCAGGTCCGGTCGGCAGATTAGGGGTTAATAAGTGTAGTTAGGTGGAGGCGACGTTGGGGGCGGCAGATTAGGGGTTAATAAATATAATATAGGGGTTGGCGATGTTAGGGCAGCAGATTAGGGGTATATAGGGATAACGTAGGTGGCAGGGGTGTACGGAGCAGCAGATTATGGGTTAAAAATAATATGCAGGGGTCAGCGATAGCGGGGGCAGCAGATTAGGGGTTAATAAGTGTAAGGTTAGGGGTGTTTAGACTCGGGGTACATGTTAGAGTGTTAGGTGCAGACGTAGGAAGTGTTTCCCCATAGGAAACAATGGGGCTGCGTTAGGAGCTGAACGCGGCTTTTTTGCAGGTGTTAGTTTTTTTTTCAGCTCAAACAGCCCCATTGTTTTCTATGGGGGAATTGTGCACGAGCACGTTTTTGAAGCTGGCCGCGTCCGTAAGCACCGCTGGTATCGAGAGTTGCAGTGGCGTTAAATTATGCTCTACGCTCCCTTTTTGGAGCCTAACGCACTGAAAACCCAGCCATTCTGTGAACTCTAAATACCAGCGGTATTTAAAAGGTGCGGCCAGAAAAAAGCACGCGTAGCTAACGCACCCCTTTGGCCGTAAAACTCTAAATCTAGGCGACAGGTATCACAGCAGATATGCTTGGTTTCAGGAGCAAGGTAAGCATACTTAGGTATCACAGCAGATATGCTTGGTTTCAAGGTAAGCATACACAGGTATCATGGTAGAGATGCTTGGTCCCGGGAGCAAGACAAGCATACACAGGTATCACAGCAGAGATGTTTGGTCTCAGGAGCAAGATAAGCATACACAGGTGTCATGGCAGAGATGCTTGGCTTCAGAAGCAAGGTAAGCATACACAGGTATCACAGCAGAGGTGCTTGGTCTAAGAAGCAAGGTAAGAAAAAACATATCACAGCAGAGGTGCACGGTCTCAGAAGCAACGTAAGCATACACAGGTATCACAGCAGCGGTGCTTGGTCTCAGAAGCAACGTAAGCCTACACAGGTATCACAGCAGCGGTGCTTGGTCTCAGAAGCAATGTAAGCATAGACAGGTATGACGGCAGAGATGCTTGGCTTCAGAAGCAAGGTAAGCATACACAGGTTTAACAACAGAGGTGCTTGGTCTCAGAAGCAAGGTAAGCATACACATGTATCACATCAGAGGTGCTTGGCTTCAGAAGCAAGGTAAGCATACACAGGTATCACAGCAGAGGTGCTTGGTCTCCGAATCAAGGTAAGCATACACAGGTATCACAGCAGGGATAAATAGCTTCAAGAACCTGGTAGGTATGCACATGTACACAGGTATGCAAGTCTCAGGAGCAGGAACCAGCAAGAGTCCAGAGTGATGAGCTGAGCGAGCTTTTATAGGGACTCCCACACCTGCGCCCTCCAGGTGGGAGTTCCTATAATTAATAACTGGCCTATTGAATCTAGGCAGCATGCAGCCGTGCATGCCTAGAGAGTGGCAGCCACAGCTATTAGACAGATTGGTCTTGGTGTCCCTCTACATGGGACGCCGAGACGGACTGCTGCAACTCGGTATTTGCCGTTATTGAATGGCAACGTTAAGAATCCTGACAGTTAGCTGCAGGCAGCGTACTTCTGCCAACTCACCACAAGGCTGGGCAATGAAGGCTCAAGACCACAAATCTCGTCCACCTGGCATTTGATCTTATCTGTATATTAAGTTTGTAGAACAAAAAGAAATGTTGCATTCACAGTATGGCTATTGTTTTTTTGACAAGTTCATAATTTATTATTTATTTTGATGCATTTGTGTTCTAAAACTATTTTATATTAACCCTTTTCTTACTAACATCAGTATAAAGATCGTTAGGACCACGTGTAACATAGACATGATCTTTTAACAAAATAACACAAAAAAGGAACAGAGCGCAACCGCAACTCAAGGTAAAAGTTTTATTATTTTGTCAAGCGCTAAAAACAAACAAGTATAGTTTTTTAACAAAATAAGTCACACTATATTTACTGAAACATTAAATAAAATGATAGTAAAAACACTGTTATCACATATTGTATATCTTTTTTGTGTTTAACTACATTTGGACTAGATTAAAAGTGGATTGCTAAAATATTGTGCACCCGTAAATTGTCAAATCCACCTGTTTACAGACACACCATAAATAACCAGTCATTACAAGTGGCTGGTTAATTCTACCGTATTGCGATTGCAATTAGCGCTCATAAAATTAACCAGAGATCAGATTACTGGTTAAAGGGACACTGTACCCAAAAAAAATTCTTTCTTGATTCAGATTGAGCATGAAATTTTAAGCAACTTTCTAATTTACTCCTATTATCAATTTTTCTTCATTCTCTTGGTATCTTTATTTGAAATGCAAGAATGTAAGTTTAGATGCCGGTACAAAGAAAAAGAGAGGTGTGTGTATGCGCTAAACAGCTATGGGGATGAAGGATATTCTATAAATATATAATAGTATATTTAGAGATATGAATTATGAAGATATATATTATGAAAACACTTTGTGTGGCATAAAATTATAGTGTAGGTGTTACAAAGTATACATGTGCAACTGGTATAAATCAAATGTCAAAGCGACTAAAATAAAACAAATATCAAAGCAGTTTAGATGCCGGCCCATTTTTGGTTAACAACCTGGGTTGTCCTTGCTGATTGGTGGATAAATCCATCCACCGATAAAAAAGTGCTGTCCAGAGTACTGAAACCAAAAAAAAGCTTAGATGCCTTCTTTTTCAAATAATGATAGCAAGAGAATGAAGAAAAAATGATAATAGGAGTAAATTAGAAAGTTGCTTAAAATTGCATGCTCTATCTGAATTACAAAAGAAAAAATTTGGGTACAGTGTCCCTTTAATTTAAAAAATGTGCCCCAATTGCACCCAAACTTGAGTGTGCATATCATTAATACAAATAAAACATATGACCATCTTTAATATTTATAAAAATAACTGCACAAATCAGTTTTTAGGGGTTAAAGTGAGTGGATGTAGGGTATTAGAATTAAACGTGCCTTTACATAGTGGTCTATGGGGACTGTGTTATTCCTATAAATATATACTGTATATATATATATATATATATATATATGCTTATATACATGTATATTTATGTGTTAATTTGTGTATATACACATATAAACACATAAATATATAGCTATATAAGCATATACATATATATTTTAGCTTTGCTGCACTAGGTTCTCAGCAGTGAGAACAAGGCTTCCATTGGATGTGCGCTGTTGTGAGTTCAGAGCTTCCATGCAATTTGAATGCGAGGTCGCGTTCGCATTGTGGCTAACATAAAATTTGTGTGCTCTGGTATTACTGATTGATGTGCAAATATTGAGCTTGCCAAAGCACAATTTTATATCACACTCGTTATATAGCCCATAAGGTTTCCTACTTCAAGTGTTTTTTTTATTTTTTTCTAATTCTGATGATAGCTCTTATTATGGTTTGGAACACCTTTGAAAAGAAAACAAATAATAAAAATATTTGACATACGATCTCTTTAAACGAATTTACTGATGATTTGGAAATTGAGCTGTTGAATATAATATTATTTGTATTGTTAATAACTAATGTAACACTGGGAGCATCAGTATTTAGTGACTACACAGATCATGGTGAGAATTGTCAGATTTCAGCACCACCAGTTTATGGACAGCTCCTATCAGATGGCTATCATCATATAGGAATATACAGAGATAGAGCCATATGAAAGGGCAGCATTTTACAGGCAGACTAAGCTTTAATGACTCACATCAACTCAAGAATGTAGGAAAATTAGCTTTAGCTCAGAATACACCTGACCTGTGTGTTTATTTGTTAATGTGCAGAAATATATACATCTATTTGTAATACATCAGTTCAGGGCTTCTTCCGATTCTTAGGAATCAATTAAGATGCTAAACACTTTACCATTTGCTTTATGTTATACATATAATCTGCATGTTACAGAACTGTAATCAGAATTTTACTGAAATCTATAAACTGAACAAAGAACCAGCAGGTAAATAATAATCACTCATCTGTCAGCATTCTATCAGTTAAATAGTGTAAATCATTTGCAACTTCTTTTGCCATTTGTAGAATAATTTTAAGCTACAACTGCTAAAGTGGACTGTCTGTATTATCCTAATGAACAACAGTGTCAATTTACTGTGCAGCTTTATCTACAATCAGAGGAGTGTACTGTACATTACAAATAAATTTGTGTATGCAAGTGTAATTGAGTCTATTTGTAAAGTTAAGAAGTGATGTAAAATTGGCAGGGCTGGTGCTAGGATTTTTGGCCACACAGACAATGATAGATTTTGTCGATTTTGTCGCCCCCCCCATGATTTTATGATTCAGACAGAGCATGCAATTTTAAGCACATTTCTCATTTACTTGTATTATTTGTGTGTGTATATGTGTGTGTGTGTGTATATATATATATGTATATATATATATATATATATATATATATATATATATATATATATATACACACACACACACACATACACAGTGTAGAAATACAGAGAATCCAACAAAGGTTGACATTTATTTCATATTATGGAGGAGCCAACCTTAGATAGATAGACCGACAGAGAGAAGCCATAGCTTAGATATACAGAGCCCATCTTGCCATGGGGCAAATATTTGGCTCCTCTAAAATTATTCCTATTGTTTCCTAAAGCATTTGAGTTTAACTCCTCAATATTCCTTCTGGCTTCTAAATTGAAATTATACTTGTTAACCCCTAATATAGATATATTTATTGACTGTCATTAAAAATATTTCAACATTAAAAGGTTTTTAATCAAGGATAGATATACCGTACATTATAGAATTGCTTGTCCCTTAGCCCAAATTCTCAGTAATATCACAAGATGTCTCCCATCCTTAAAATCACTGGTGCTTGGGCATAATAACTGCTCAGTTCCCCAGCCCCACAAGAGTGTCCCTCAGCATCAGAAGCCTTTTGGTGATCTGACATTTGTCATTTCAACTGAATTTTTCTAAGGCAGAGTAACCCCTTAATGTTAAACTTAAGGCAGTCAAGGGGTTAAATTATTATTATTATTATTATTATTATTATTATTATTATTATTATTATTATTATTATCAGGTAATTGAAGAATAGTTATCTAGTGCTCAGCTCAGATAGCACATTTAGTGAAAGTGGTGGCAAATAATTATTTACCTACATTTAGTAAAAGAAGAAGGCAACACTCAAGCAGTCATAAGAATGTTGTGGAACATGGTGAGAGGGCAGACTTCAAAAACCATATTACATTTTCACAAAAATTGAAAAGTTGTCTGTATTGTGAGATGGAACTGACTGCACTTCTGTTCCTAGTTCATTATTGTAATGCACTACTAAAATATACGTTCCCCCTAAGCTCAGCCACCCATTTGTATATTAGCTGTGCTGGTTAACGGCAACATCTGTCCCTCAATCCTGATGCAATATCATCAAAGCAAACAGAATAGGTACTGTATGCTTCCAAAAACATGCTTACAGAAACTCAGTACGTCGTTCTTTCATCATGTCGTCTGGCAGGCAGTGTTATATGGTGATCGTCTGCAAAAATACCAGGTGAAACTTCAGTAACTCTCTGCAGCTCTAAGACGCCCTGCCCCCACTGTAACCAGTGTCAGATGTAAACACCAGGAAATGTAGCAGAGATCACTGAAAGGGGAGGGGGCAAGCTGCACAATCTGAAGTTTCACTTTGTTAACCCCACGCTGCATCTGCTCTGCAGCAACTAAAAGCAAAGTGTTATGTTTGCTAAAATAAAATAAAAAAATATATATAATTGCCGATTGTATCAATATGTATGGAACCAAAAAAGATAGTGTTTGGTTCCAGGGGGGAAGTTTAATATATGTTACACTGCAGTTCAGCAGGAAATAGTTAGTTGATGAATAAGGCAGCTACACAGACATTAACTGTAACAAGAGCTGAAGTTTATGCATTCTGTTATAAGATGTTCTTTTAATAAATTTGTTAAAACTGCAACTGGAGTCTGAGAGCCTCTCTTATAAACAGCAGCTTTATACATGGTGGCAGCGGATGTTATTTGAGAAATACACCAAAAGAGGATATGGAAGGTTTAAAACCACCAGGTCTGCTGGATTTTCAGGCAAGGAATCTGTCTCAGGCATGGAAGAGATGGAAAGAAGACATTCTTTTATACACAGACCTAATCATGGCTGACAAACCAGAGGAGATGAAGGTAAAGTTGTTTCTGTACTTAATTGGAGAAAAAGGCAGAGAGGTAAAAGACACCCTTCTCCCAGAAGCAGCAGCTCCCACACTAGCTCTGCTAATTAAAGCATTTGATGATTATTGTGAGCCAAAGCAAAATGAGACTGTGGAAAGATATAATTTTTTTTCAAGATGTCAGAGGGAAGATGAAGGAATAGATGCTTATGTCACAGATCTGCGTACACTGGCAGCCACTTGTAACTTTGGTAATATCAGAGACTCATTAATCAGGGACAGGATTGTATGTGGCACAATAGACTCTAAACTTAGGGAATGCCTACTGAGAGAAGTGGATTTAACACTGGAAAAATGTATTCAAATAGGTAGAGCTGCTGAGCTGTCTAAAGAGAGGGCGAAGATCATTGAGAGTTCCAGCACCAGTGCAGTGTCAGTCCATAGGATGGACACAAGTTACAACCTTAGAAAGGGTCATAACAGAATGACAATGACTCCAGACAAGACAATACAGTGTATCTATTGTGGAAAGTGTCATGAGAAACTGAAAGAAAAATGCCCAGCATTTGGAAAGCAATGTAAAGGGTGTGGTAAAGCAAATCATTTTATTAGCCAGTGCCGTGCCAATACACAACAAAGAAAGCCAACAGTACAAGCTGTCTATAAAGTGACTGAAGACTTAGAGGAATATGAAGACATTCTGGGTCTGACCTTGGAACCAGCTTTTCAGATTTGTACATTTAAGAAAACAGTAAGCAGATTTCCATCAGCTTTGTTTGCTACTATGCTAATTGACCAACAAGCTGTTAGATTCCAAATGGATTGTGGAGCAGACTGTAATGTTATTCCAGCAAGTTTGGTGAAAGACAAATCTAAAATTTTACATTGTGATAAAATGCTAAGGATGTATAATAAGAGCACACTGAAACCAATAGGGATATGTAAGCTCAAAATAAGAAACCCATGCAACCAAAAGTTATATCAGGCTGAGTTTGTTGTAATTGACACAGAGGTGTGTAATCCTATACTAGGAAGTAGAGCTATACAAGCTATGGATCTGATCTCAGTGCAACACCAAAATATCCTAAACGTTGAACAAGACAGCAACCACCCAGATGCCACTGTGTGGGGCTGGTCAGCCATCAATAAAGAGTATGCAGATATTTTTCAAGGAGTAGGCTGTCTAGAAGGAAAACTAAAATTGGAAGTGGATGCTCTTGTACAGTCTGTTAGACTTCCAAAAAGAAAGGTTCCTGTGTCATTACTCAAACCCCTTAGAGAGGAGCTTACCAGTTTAGAAAAACAGGGCATTATAACTCCTGTAGAGAGAAGTACAGACTGGATTAGTAGTATGGTGGTAGTGAAAAAACCATCAGGGAAGTTAAGAATTTGCATTGACCCTAAGCCTCTGAATAGGGCTTTGAAAAGAAGCCACTATCCTTTGCCAACAATTGATGATATTCTCCCTGACCTAGCAAAAGCAAGGATTTTTTCAGTATGCGATGTCAAGAGTGGATTTTGGCATATTGAATTAGAGGAAGAATCCAGCTATTTGACCACTTTCTCTACTCCTTTTGGCCGATACCGCTGGGTTTGAATGCCTATGGGTATTAGCCCAGCCCCAGAAGTGTTCCAGCGAAAACTAAATCATGCACTGGAAGGGCTACCAGGTATCAGGATCATTGCAGATGATATTCTGATTGTAGGAGAAGGCGATACCGATGTGGAAGCAATTCAAGACCACAATCAAAAGTTGAAGAAATTACTAAATCGTTGTAGAGAAAGACACATCAAATTAAATCCAGAAAAATTTCAGCTAAGGAAAACAGAAGTGCCATATATTGGTCACTTATTATCAGCCCAGGGACTTCAAGCAGATCCAAATAAAGTAAAAGCCATCACTGAAATGCCCAGACCATCAGATGTTAAAGGAGTACAGAGATTTTTGGGGATGGTGAACTATCTTTCTAGGTTTTGTGAAAACCTCTCAGATGCAGGTGAACCACTGCGACAACTAACACAGAAAGGTACAGTGTGGGAATGGACAGAGGTGCAGGAAGAGGCATTTCAGCAGATGAAATCAAAAATCAGCAGTGCACCAGTGCTTAAATATTATAATCCAGACGAACCTTTAGAACTTCAATGTGATGCATCAGAGAAAGGTCTGGGAGCAGCACTGATGCAAGGTAAACAACCAATCGCTTTTGCAAGCAGAGCAATGACAGAGACAGAGCAAGGTTATGCACAAATAGAGAAGGAGCTATTAGCAGTCCTATTTGGAATGGAAAAATTTCACCAATTCACATTTGGGCAGACAGTAGCTGTACAATCAGACCATAAGCCCCTTGAAAGCATCATGAAAAAACCCTTACTTAAAGCACCAAGACGTCTTCAGCGTATGATGTTACGGCTTCAGATGTATGATGCATGTATCAGATACTGCCCGGGGAAGTCTCTGGCGGTGGCAGACACATTAAGTAGGGCTTATTTAGAAGAAGGTTCCATGGAGGGTTCTGTGGAGCACCAGATTGAAACTATAAACATGCTCCAATATCTACCCATCTCAAACAGGAGACTTGTCGCTATACAACAGAGCACAGAAAAAGACAAGACTTTACAAGCAGTAAAGCGAATTGTGATGAGTGGCTGGCCTCATGCTAAGGAACAGGTACCCCTAGAGGCTTCACCATTCTACCACATACGTGATGAATTGAATGTACAGGATGGTGTTCTATTCAAAGGAGAGCGAGTAGTTATTCCATCTGATCTCCGAACAGATATTATGTCTCGAATACATTCTTCACATTTTGGTGTGGAAGGATGTCTACGCAGAGCCAGGGAGAGTATTTACTGGCCAGGAATGAATGCACAGCTAAAAGAATATATCGACCAATGTGACATATGCCGTTCATTTGATACTAAACAACAGAAAGAGACATTCGTTCCTCATGAGATCCCAACGAGACCGTGGGAAAAGCTTGGCATTGATTTGTTCACATTCCAAGGAAAGGAGTATGTAATAACAGTGGACTATGACTCTAATTTCTGTGAGATAGACCATCTTCAGGATACAAGATCTACTACAGTAATAAGAAAATTAAAGGCCCATTTTGCCAGATATGGAATTCCAGACACGGTATGTTCTGATAATGGACCACAGTTTATTTCAATGGAGTTTAAAGACTTCAGTATGGGTTGGGACTTTGACCACATTACCTCGTCACCAGGATACCCTCAAAGCAATGGAAAAGTAGAGTCGGCAGTAAAGACAGCCAAAAGACTACTGCAAAAAGCTGTGACTTCTCAAAATGATCCTTATCTAGCATTTTTGGATCATCGCAACACACCAACACAAGGCATGGAGTGCAGTCCTGCTCAAAGACTGATGGGTCGAAGGACCAAATCGTTACTTCCAATGAGAGGGAGTCTGTTAATACAGGATCAGGTGATGAATGACAGACACCAAATCCTGTGCAGGAAGCAGCAATCATTGCAAGCTGCTCAATATAACAAGGGAGCCAAAGACCTGCGGCCTCTAAATGTTGGTGAACAGGTGTGGGTACAACCGCAAACAAACCAAGGAAAAGAGTGGCGGAAGGCTTGCCTAAGAGCTCCTGTAGGAATTAGGTCATATGAAGTGGTGACAGAGTCAGGACAGGTCCTGAGGAGAAATAGGAGGCATCTGAGAGGCACTGGACGCTACAGGCCTCCAGCAAGGACCCAAACTAGCACCCAAGAGGAATCTCACATTGAGAATACAAACCAGCCATTAATGACAAATAACTCTGAAGAAGAAGGACAAGAAGAAATAAACAGTGAAATATCAGACACAGAAAGATTGCAGGATGACAACAGAGTCCTGTCAGAACAACCACAGGGATCCAGAAACACCCAGACTAGAAGTGGGAGATGTATCCAAAAACCAGAATATCTAAATGACTATGTGGACTAATATTTAGCACAATGAAAGACTGCATCTCAGGATCCATATTACTACAATAATTAAAAGGGATAGCTTTTGCCATTTCCCCAAAAAGGGAAAAGATGTATCAATATGTATGGAACCAAAAAAGATAGTGTTTGGTTCCAGGGGGGAAGTTTAATATATGTTACACTGCAGTTCAGCAGGAAATAGTTAGTTGATGAGTAAGGCAGCTACACAGACATTAACTGTAACAAGAGCTGAAGTTTATGCATTCTGTTATAAGATGTTCTTTTAATAAATTTGTTAAAACTGCAACTGGAGTCTGAGAGCCTCTCTTATAAACAGCAGCTTTATACACCGATTGCCACTCTCTAACTTTGCATCCCCCTGGGGCGCCTTAAGGAAAATTGGGATCATCAGCATTTTGATACAACTCAGTATTGTTAAGTGTATTCAGCTATGAGCACCAGCAGATCAGAGACAGATCCCCTACAGTTTGAGCTTCAGAGTAATAGCTATTAATACGAGCAGCGTTTTACAGACAGAGTTTAATAACTCTAGAATTTAGGGAAAGTCACTTAAGCTCAAAATTCATAGCATTTGTGTGTCTCATATTTAGCAATAAATATATTTATGTATGTGTCTGTGCTGGGCATCTCTGATTCTTGTGAATTGAATGAATTACTTAACCCTTTCACCTATTGCTTTGTGTCACACATATAATCTGCATCTTACAGAATTTTAGTCAGAATTTTACTGAATTCTAGGAACTGATATAGGAATCAGCAGGTACAGAATTTATCACTCAGTTTTCAGCAGATTATCTAGTTAAATAGTGTAAATCTAAAGCAACTGGATTTGACATTTGTAAAAAAAATTAAGACAGAATATCTGGAGATTATCTGTATTATCCTAAAGGGTAAATTTATATTATGGTCATAGTTTAATAAAGCGCTACCATACTCTGCAGCTCTGTGTACACGATCAGAGGGGTATACAGTACATTACAGATAGACCTGATGACACAAATTTAATTTAAAAATGAGAAATGATCAGGAGAACATTAAATAAACAGTCATTACAAATGGTTAATGCTCCCATGAGCTTCCGGTAGCACTTTGCGCTAAGTACAATTAAGCAGAGGTCAGACCTATGGTTAATTAAAAATATCCTCCAATTGACCCCAAATAAAGTGTACAGTTCCTTTATTAAATAAATAATATGAGCATCTTTATTTTGGTAAAAGAAAAACTGTACAAAGCAGTTATAAGGGGTTAAAGTGAGGGGATGTGGGGTGTTAGAAAAAAACGGCACTGAAAAGTGTCTTTACATTGCGGTTTATGGGGACTGTGTTTTAAACTTCAAATAGATACGTATATGCTTATATACATATATATTTATTTGTTTATTTGTCTATATACATATATAAATACATAAATATATATTATCTTAAGGATTCATTTAGACCAGCTCTAAGAACTACCTGATATAATTCAGTGATGGAAGAACCTGAGACCACTAGTATCTGTGTCTGAGTGTGCTAAGGAGGAATCAAAAGAATTAATATAATCAATTGAAGATAGAAAAATTATAGAAATAGAAAAAGTAAGAAAAAAGTAAATAGGATTCCCTAGCCAGCAGTTTCCATTGCATTACAATATATTTAGACAGAGATGCCGCAGCAAAGGGGTACCAAAATCACAGCCAAAGCAAGGAGTCAGAGTGCACATTAGTAATACACAAAATATATAACTGTATTAACTAACTTAGTCTACAACATATAAACATTCCCTATTACCCCTAACTCTAAAAAATACACAAACCTATGGCCATAGTAGAGAGAAAAATAGTTAAGACATCTGTCAAGTACATATACAGTATATATCAAGGTATAAATATCATATCTTTATCAATATAAAACCTATGCAAGGCGAAATACCTCTGCTAAAAAACAGACTTAGGTTATGGATTAGATCTAATAGCTCAGATTATGTCCCAAATAACAGGTATAGTGCAGTCCAGCAATGTCCAGCAGTTAATGCACGTGCATGTATCAAATGAAGCAATAGAATAGCTTTAGTAGTTAGCCGTAAGCTGCAGGTTAATAGAATGCAAGCTCAATCTGATTGGCTGATTGGATCAGCCAATCGGATTGAACTTGATTCTGATTGGCTGATGGAATCAGCCAATCAGAATATTCCTACCTTAATTCCGATTGGCTGATAGAATCCTATCAGCCAATCGGAATTCAAGGGACGCCATCTTGGATGACGTCATTTAAAGGAACCGGCGTCGGCTTGGAAGAAGATGGCTCCGCTCCGCTCCAGAAGAAAGAAGATTGAAGATGCGGCTTGATAGAAGACTTCATCCCGATGATGGACTTCCGACTTCAGCCCGATGATGGATTTCTTCAGCCGCCGCTTGGATCCAGACTTCAGCCCAAGGATGGACGTCACTCTTCAGCCCCCCGCTTGGGCTTGGATCAACACTTCCGAGGCTTGGATCAAGACTTCCGAGGACCGATCGGTGAACCTGGTATGGTGAAGATAAGGTAGGAAGATCTTCAGGGGCTTAGTGTTAGGTTTATTTAAGGGGGGTTTGGGTTAGATTAGGGGTATGTGGGTGGTGGGTTGTAATGTTGGGGGGGGGTATTGTATGTATTTTTTTTACAGGCAAAAGAGCTGAATTCTTTGGGGCATGCCCCGCAAAGGGCCCTGTTCAGGGCTGGTAAGGTAAAAGAGCTTTGAACTTTTTAAATTTAAAATAGGGTAGGGCATTTTTTTATTTTGGGGGTCTTTGTTATTTTATTAGGGGGCTTAGAGTAGGTGTAATTAGTTTAAAATTGTTGTAATATTTTTCTAATGTTTGTAAATATTTTTTTATTTTTTGTAACTTAGTTCTTTTTTATTTTTTGTACTTTAGTTAGTTTATTTCATTGTATTTATTTGTAGATATTTTATTTAAATAATGTATTGATAGTGTAGTGTTAGGTTTAATTGTAGATAATTGTAGATATTGTATTTAAATAATTTATTGATAGTGTAGTGTTAGGTTTAATTGTAGATAATTGTAGATATTGTATTTAATTAATTTATTGATAGTGTAGTGTTAGGTTTAATTGTAACTTAGGTTAGGATTTATTTTACAGGTAATTTTGTAATTATTTTAACTATTTTAGCTATTAAATAGTTCTTAACTATTTAATAGCTATTGTACCTGGTTAAAATAAATACAAAGTTGCCTGTAAAATAAATATTAATCCTAAAATAGCTATAATATAATTATAATTTATATTGTAGCTATATTAGGGTTTATTTTACAGGTAAGTATTTAGATTTAAATAGGAATAAGTTATTTAATAAGAGTTAATTTATTTCGTTAGAATAAAATTATATTTAACTTAGGGGGGTGTTAGGGTTAGGGTTAAAATTAGCTTTAGGGGTTAAAAAATTTATTAGAGTAGCGGTGAGCTCCGATCGGCAGATTAGGGGTTAATACTTGAAGTTAGGTGTCGGCGATGTTAGGGAGGGCAGATTAGGGGTTAATACTATTTATTATAGGGTTATTGAGGCGGGAGTGAGGCGGATTAGGGGTTAATAACTTTATTATAATAGCGGTGTGGTCCGCTTGGCAGATTAGGGGTTAATAAGTGTAGGCAGGTGGAGGCGACATTGTGGGGGGCAGATTAGGGGTTAATAAATATAATATAGGGGTCGGCGGTGTTAGGGGCAGCAGATTAGGGGTACATAGGGATAACGTAGTTGGCGGCAGTGTATGGAGCGGAAGATTAGGGGTTAAAAACATTTTATAGAGTGGCGGCGATGTGGGGGGGCCTCGGTTTAGGGGTACATAGGTAGTTTATGGGTGTTAGTGTACTTTAGAGCACAGTAGTTAAGAGCTTTATAAACCGGCGTTAGCCCAGAAAGCTCTTAACTACTGACTTTTTTCTGCGGCTGGAGTTTTGTCGTTAGATTTCTAACGCTCACTTCAGCCACGACTCTAAATACCGGAGTTAGAAAGATCCCATTGAAAAGATAGGATACGCAATTGACGTAAGGGGATCTGCGGTATGGAAAAGTCGCGGCTGGAAAGTGAGCGTTAGACCCTTTCCTGACTGACTCCAAATACCGGCGGTAGCCTAAAACCAGCGTTAGGAGCCTCTAACGCTGGTTTTGACGGCTACCGCCCAACTCTAAATCTAGGCCTTTGTATATTAAGCAGTTCATGCATATTGGTCACAGTCATATATAGCAGAGAAATGCTAATAGCATCTATTCAATTGGTGTCATTATTCAGGGAAATCCTACTGAGAGCTATACTCTCATCTAAGGGTCCCTTGTTAGTTCTCACCACTTCCTAGATATGTTGTGATCCATCCTCTTATATCTGCGTGCCTGTGTGATGTCCGTCATATGGAACTTATGTTTATGCAGTTTGAGGTGCGGGCTGTCCTTGCCTTCTCTCTAGGCTTGTTTGCAACACAGCAGATCCCTTTACTTACTCATCATGTTAGAACACGTAACACGTGTTTTGCGGTTAGGAACCTCCGGTGCGGCTTCTTCATGACGTATCGGTGCTCAGCCTTAAAACAAATGAATGGTTCTCTCTTTAACAGAGGCCAAACCTGAAGAGCCCTGAAAATAGCATGGAGTTCTAAAATATTGATTGGTAACTTCGCCTCTTGAGGTTTCCAAACCCCTTGTGCTGTCAGAGATCCCCAGACAGCTCCTCAACCTGTAAGACTTGCATCTGTTGTGATCACAGTCCAGGTAGGATGAACAAAAGAGGCCCCCTGAATAATATGATGATGGTCTAACCACCAAGTCAGAGAGAGTTGAATGTTTGGATTTAAGTATATCAATTGTGATATTTGAGTATAATCCCTGAACCATTGATTCAGCATACAAAGATGCAGAGGTCTCATATGAAAACGAGCAAAGGGGATCACGTCCGATGCTGCAGTCATGAGACCTAAAAATTCCATGCACATAGCCACTGAAGGGAATGATTGAAACTGAAGGCTTCAACAAGCTGAAACCAATTTTATTCATCTCTTGTCTGTTAAGGATAGAGTCATGGACTTGTGAAACTATTTGGAAACCTAAAAAGATGACCCTTGTCTGAGGAATCAAGAAACTCTTTGGTAAATTGATCCTCCAACCATGTCTTTGAAGAAACAACA
The DNA here is from genome assembly GCF_027579735.1 of Bombina bombina. NCBI lineage: Eukaryota > Metazoa > Chordata > Amphibia > Anura > Bombinatoridae > Bombina > Bombina bombina. The sequence goes on along the minus strand of NC_069505.1, from coordinate 615,928,861 downwards.
CTAGTTGATTTGTGTGAGAATTGGCTATATGTAAAGACTGAGCTAGTACCAAGATATCGTCCAAATAAAGAAACACTGCAATACCCTGTTCTCTGATTACAGATAGAAGGGCACAGAGAAGCTCCAAAAAGTTCCTTGGAGATATTGCTAGGACAAATGAAAGAGCAACAAATTGGTAATGCTTGTCTAGAAAAGAGAATCTCAGAAACCGATAGTGGTCTGGATGAATCAGAATGTGAAGATATGCATCCTGTAAGTCTATCATGGACATATAATGACCTTGCTAAACAAAAGGCAGAATAGTCCTTATAGTCACCATCTTGAAAGTTGGGACTCTTACAAAATGATTCAAAATATTCAGATCCAGAACTGGCCTGAATGAATTTTCTTTATTTGGGACAATGAATAGATTTGAATAAAACCCCAGACCCTGTTCCTGAAACGGAACTGGTATGATTACCCCTGAAAACTCTAGATCTGAAACACATTTTAGAAAAGCCTGAGCTTTCACGGGATTTGTTGGAATGTGAGAGAGAAAGAATCTTCTCACAGGAGGTCTTACTCTGAATCCTATTCGATACCCTTGAGAGACAATACTCAGAATCCAATGATTTTGAACAGAATCTGCGCAAATGTCTTGGAATCATTTCAATCTGCCCCCCAACAGCTGAACTTATCGAGGGCCGCACCTTCATGCAGACTTGGGGGCTGGCTTTTGTTTCTTAAAAGGCTTGGATTTATTCCAACTTGAAGGTTTCCAATTGGAACCAGAGTCTTTATGGGAAGGATTAGTTTTCTGCTCCTTATTCTGTTGAAAAGAATGAAAAAGATTAGAAGCTTTAGATTTACCCTTAGATCTTTTATTTTGAGGCAAAAAAACTCCCTTCCCCCAGTGATAGTTTAAATAATTTAAGGCTTTCTAACCGTCTAGTGCTTTCACCGTCTCTTTGAACTTTGAATCTGCATGGATTTTTTAACTTATGTTGCAATAAAGGAACTTTTTATCAGCAAGACCGCCTTCTCTCTCTCTTTTCCTGTGACTATTACCAGCCTTTTGGTACTTGCTGTATCTCTCTTGCTGTGAGTATCTACACCTGCACTGGGCGAAGAAATCCTCCACCCCTCCTCCCTTGCTGACATGCTGACACCTACACCTTCTTACAGCTCATTATCACACACTGATTTCAAGACAGAAGCTAACACAGAAGGGCAGTTTGTGCTGAGCAATTTCTCAGCCCCCTAATGTAGAAAATAAAGTGAAGATAGTGGAGTGAGCACCTAAAAGGCAGAGGTATAGTAAGAGTATAATAAAATAGTGTGTGTATAAATGCTCTTTAATAGTATAAAATATTTTGTTAAAAATACTTTACTTTGATAAAATACCGTTAAAAATGTTGCTGTTTAATACATATTAATTTGAACACAATATCTTGGATCCATGAATACATTATATAAATGAAATATCAACAATATAAAATATAAAAAAAAAATAGATTAGATCGTAACATACATAATGGCAGATACAATAGATAAAGGAATGTATACAAATACTATAGAAATAATCCAGTGATATTGTCCAAAAAACAATGTGTAATACTTAAGAGTCCAGTGAAAACAGTCAATTGGGTGGAAAGTGTTCTAGAGTGGTTAAAGTTCAGTGTAATCCAAATGATCCTTGTGGTGTCAAAATCCAAATGTGAATCCAAAAAGCCAGTGGCAAAATATTAGAAAAAATATTAGAAAAAATAGTGAAAAAATGTTAATAATAAAAATCCAACTCTATATGAGAGTGTGATAAAAACAAAAAAGCTAAAGTGCAAAAAATACAGATATCAGATGTTTGGACTGAGATAAAAATGTATAAAGTCGATGTGGTAAGTGTGTAAACAGGAAGGAGTCCTGAGTGTTATCACACTGGATTCCCAAACCAAATGTAAATACAATTGAAAAAAATGGAAAAAAATTCTATAAGAAAAAATGCAATAGAAAAAAACCTGTGGAAAAAACAAAACAGTACTAAGAACAATAAAAGTAATACTTTTTTAGAGTATCAGAATGTCTCTCACCATTTATATGTCGACGCGTTTTGGCCTGGCATCAGGCCTTTCTCAACACTGTATAACTGGTGAGTGGTGAATGTATTTATAAGGAAATTGTGCCTATCAAAAAATTAAGTTTGGGCGCCAAAAATTACTCATTTCCGGGAACCACCCCTTATCCTAAGTGAATTGTGGGTATGGGCAAACTTCAGAGCAAACCTTCAAAGTATGGGCAAATTTTTAAATTATTAAATTATTATTTTTGTGGATCAACCCCATTGCAATTAATGAGAGAGTTGTCTAATCCCTAACCTTAATGATTGTCTGATCAGTATAACCTTCTGTCAAATTGTGTTTGTAATATCTGCGAATTATCGCCACTTGTTTACTCTCAGAAGCTGACGTCACTTCCGGTATCCGCTTGGTGGCTTCATTTCCGGCTTCCGGTTTCGGTTTCGCCGAATATTTACACTAGATCCGTGGCAGTCGGGAGGACAAGTGTAATACTGTATTTGTTGATATAAAAGGGAGCAGATCAACAAATACAGTATTACACTTGTCCTCCCGACCGCTATGGATTAGACAACTCTCTCATTAATTGCAATGGGGTTGATCCACAAAAATAATAATTTAATAATTTAATAATTTAAAGATTTGCCCATACTTTGAAGGTTTGCTCTGAAGTTTGCCCATACCCACAATTCACTTAGGATAAGGGGTGGTTCCCGGAAATGAGTAATTTTGGAGCCCAAAATTTATTTTTTGATAGGCACAATACCCTTATAAATACATTCACCACTCACCAGTTATACAGTGTTGAGAAAGGCCTGATGCCAGGCCGAAACGCGTTGACATATAAATGGTGAGAGACATTCTGATACTCTAAAAAAGTATTACTTTTATTGTTCTTAGTACTGTTTTGTTTTTACATTTGGTTTGGGAATCCAGTGTGATAACACTCAGGACTCCTTCCTGTTTACACACTTACCCCATCGACTTTATACATTTTTATCTCAGTCCAAACATCTGATATCTGTATTTTTTGCACTTTTGCTTTTTTGTTTTTATCACACTCTCATATAGAGTTGGATTTTTATTATTAACATTTTTTCACTATTTTTTCTAATATTTTTTCTAATATTTTGCCACTGGCTTTTTGGATTCACATTTGGATTTTGACACCACAAGGATCATTTGGATTACAGTGAACTTTAACCACTCTAGGGCACTTTCCACCCAATTGACTGTTTTCACTGGACTCTTAAGTATTACACATTGTTTTTTGGACAATATCACTGGATTATTTCTATAGTATTTGTATACATTTCTTTATCTATTGTATCTGCCATTATGTATGTTACCATCTAATCTATTTTGTTTTTATATTTTATATTGTTGATATTTCATTTATATAATGTATTCATGGATCCAAGATATTGTGTTCAAATTAATATGTATTAAACAGCAACATTTTTAACGGTATTTTATCTAAGTAAAGTATTTTTAACAAAATATTTTATACTATTAAAGAGCATTTATACACACACTATTTTATTATACTCTTACTATACCTCTGCCTTTTAGGCGCTCACTCCACTATCTACACTTTGTAACTATTTCAAGGGATAACTAGGCACCCCTTTAGGAGAGAGCTGTAGGTTCACATACTAGCGCCAGACCCACGCATCCTTTTTTTTCCCTTTAACGTAGAAAATAAAGCACAAACTTACTTCACCACCTCCATAGGAGGCAAAGTTTGTAAAACTGAATTGTGGGTGTGGTGAGGGGTGTATTTATAGGCATTTTGAGGTTTGGGAAACTTTGCCCCTCCTGGTAGGATTGTATATCCCATACGTCACTACCTCATGGACTCTTGCCAATTACATGAAAGAAAAGAACATTTACTTCTATGCGAAGAACATTAAAATGTTACATTTTAGCCCACCCATGTTAAAAGATTATTTTCAGTGAATTTAGCGTGTGAGCCCATATGCTGCTAAAGACATCTGTACGCTACTATCATCCCACCTAGATTTACACTTCAACAAAGAAACCAGAAAAAAGCAAATTTAATAATAGAAGTTGAAAAATTACAATTACTTGATCGATATAAATCATGAAAGTTGATTTTTTACTTTACATATATATATATATATATATATATATATATTTATATATATATATAACACACAGAGAAAGTTCAGCACTCACTTACAAGCTCTCAACTAAGATTTAAAAGACAAAATGGAAAGGTTAGTTACCACATTTGGCCAAATGGGACAAGCCCAGGTACCACATCAAGGTCCTTTCCAATACCTGTGACCCTAAAACAGCCACACAACCTGGGAAAAGGGGAAGGGTGCACAGACTAATGGAATCACCCTAGACATATACAAAACACGGAAGAGGACTGCACTCTCATACCGAACCGGGTACACATTCCATGACACTGTAACATGCTCAGCCCTGGGTGCTCACGGGCACTCACAGGAAGCTGTGCTGTCCCCAGAGTCACAGGCAGTTAACCCCAGACAGGTATGGGTGCAAGAACCATAGGGAAATTACAAAACAAATGCTTGCATTGTGTGGCTGTTTTAGGGTCCCAGGCATTGGAAAGGACCTTGATGTGGTACCTGGGCTTGTCCCATTTGGCCAATTGCGGTAACTAACCTTTCCATTTTTGCTTTTAAATCTTAGCTGAGAGCTTGTAAGTGAGTGCTGGACTTTCTCTGTGTGTTGTATTTATTTGTTTTGTAATTTCCCTATGGTTCTTGCACTCAGACCTGTCTGGGGATAACTGCCTGTGACTCTGGGGACAGCACAGCTTCCTGTGAGTGCCAGTGGCACCCAGGGCTGGGCATGTTATAGGGTCATGGGATGTGTACCCGGTCCGGAATGAGAGTGCAGTCCTCTTCCGTGTTTTGTATATGTCTAGGATGATTACATTAGCCTGTGCACCCTTCCCCTGTTCCCAATTTGTTTGGATTTGAGAGCTTGCATTGTGCGGCTGTTTTAGGGTCCCAGGTATTGGAAAGGACCTTGAGGTGGTACCTGGGCTTGTCCCATTTGGCCAAATGAGGTAACCATTCTTTACTACTATATATAATATATATGTGTGTGTATCTATCTTTATCTATTTGCTAAATGGTTTGATTCCACAATTAAAGTAATTATTTTTAAAAAATGCTTTAATAGCTTTCAAAACATCTCTGTTTCTCAAGCTATATACCAGAGGATTTAACATTGGAACAGCTCCAATGTATAACAGGGAAAGAATTTTGTCTAGTTCCTGAGAATCTTCAGACTTAGGTTTCATATTAAGGCTCAGACATGACCCATAGAACAGTATAACAACCGTGAGATGTGAGGAACAGCTGGAGAACATCTTCTGTCTTCCATTTGAGGTTCTTATTTTTAGGATGGCAGAAATAATACGGATATAGGAGAGCATGATTAGCATAAATGGAAACAATCCAAAAAGTACACCACTGACTGTAATGTAAGATGAAATGTTTGTGGTGTCACTGTGGGTGAGCATCAGTATTGTTTGGGTATCACAGTAGAAATGATTAATATTTTGAACATTGAAGAATGATAATTTAGACATCATCAGAGTCACTATTAAAGGATTCAGGGCACCAATAAGCCAGGATGAGGTGGCTAAAGATATATACATAATTTTGTTCATGATGAGAGGATAGCGTAGAGGTAAGCAAATGGCCACATATCGATCATACGCCATACAAGTCAGAAGATAAAATTCTGTATTAATACAATATACAAAGAAAAAAAATTGTGTAATACAGCCTGAGAAAGAAATGTTGGTATCTCCTGTGATCTTTATGGCCAACAGTTTGGGCAAAATAGTAGAGACGTAAATATTATCCTGCACCGAAAGGTTGCACAGAAAGAAATACATAGGTGTGTGTAGCTGGGATGTAAAACATACAAGGGTTGTAATTACTGAGTTTTCAAGAACAGCCAACACATACATGAGAAAGACTACAATAAAAATCACACCTTGGTTTTGTACATAAGTGAAAACAGGATTTAGATGAAACTCGATCCCAATTGTCTTATTGTTTACATATTCACATGAAATATTTCCATTGGCAAAGGAAAGAAAAGTTTGGTTAGTCATTGTGAAGCAGTGATTTTTCTAAAAATGGCATTTAAAGGTTTTCTGTGGATCTCCTTTTCAATTTGTTTTTCTATGGTTTGATCTGAATTTATTTATTAACACTTAAAGTCAAAAATGGTTATCCGTTGCCTAGAAGATATCAGTATCAACTGAATTTTGTGAACTTTATAAACCTACAAAAAATCAAGATAAGACAAATTCATAGAAATATAAAGAGAAAAAAAATAATAATATCCAGAATCTGTGGTGCTTCTTTTGCTTTTCCTGAAGGTCTGGGGAAATGTTTGCAGAAATGCACGTGTTTGTTAGATCTTGTGCATTGTGTGTCCTCTGTTTAATAGGTTGTGCTGCATATAATTTACATATTTGATTGTTACTTATTGACACAGTGGAATAAGGACCTTCAGCACAGTTTACATCACACATAAATAGGAGCATTTAAGGGGGACTAAACACTTTCAGATTATGATATAAAAGTTGATATTTTTTGTAGTAAAAACGCCCCTTTGTAATATACTTTCTTTATTGATTCTGTCCTCTTCCCCTGACTTTCTATATTTTAATACATGCCACCATGATGAAACTTAGGTTTCCCTTATCTTATCCACCGGTTCACAATCATCAGCAAAATAACATATACACCGGTAGGCAAACATTTCAACGGACCAAATCACAACTTCCATAATTTGAAAGTAACAGTATTGAAAGGGAACTTCAGATACCAAAGGGAAAGAAGGATTTGGGAATATAAATTCATAAGCCTTTTTATTTCTTTTAATTTAGGGTGGAACCTGTTCCGTGACTTTATGAACTTTTAATATATTTCCTTAGGGCAGGGCAAATCTACAAATGTCTTGATATTAGAGCATTTATTCATGACCATTTAATCATACAGATGGCGGGTATAATGCTTCCTAGCCAGTGGAGACAGACAGCCTCTTCACACATAAGGTATAACACGATCCTATGCTCTATTTGTTTGTTTGCCACATGCATATCCAAGTAGTCATGGAATCACAAACATCTGTGAAACATTTCCCAAAGCTCTGGCCATACAACTACACCACAACCAATGTTCATGCTTTACATATCTCAGTTTTAATGCAGATACCTTACCCTGTATACTGTATATAAATATGTCTGAGCTACATTTATTCATCACAATGCCTGACAAAGGGACCTCAGTGTCCTGAAAGCTTGTATCTGTATCTACTCTTAGCTATTAAGGTTTCACCCGTACACCGCTTTTGTTCTTATCTTATAAAAGGATTTTTACTTTCTTTCAATAAAGTAAAAAATCTAATTAAAAATGGTTGTGTTGTGTCATTATTAGCTTAGTGAATTGGAATAAATAGTTTAACACTTTAGGGCCGAATTATCAAGCTCCGAATGGCGCTTGATGCCCCTTTTTCCGCGTGTGCCGGAAACAGCAATTATGAAGCAGCGGTCTTAAGACCGCTACTCCATAACTGGTCCACCTGCTCTGAGGCTGCGGTCATCAATCTGCCCGATCCCATACAATCGGGCTGATTAACACCCCCTGCTAGCGACCGTTTGGCTGCAAATCTGTAGGGGACAGCATTGCACAAGCAGTTCACAAGAACTGCTTGTGCAATGATAAATGCTGACAGCGTATGCTGTCAGCATTCATCGATGTCTATCGGACATGATCCGCTTAGCGGATCATGTCGGACAGACCGATGATAAATCGGCCCCTTTATGAGTAATACAATGTTTACCACATTCTTCAAGGTCAAAGCATAAGCAAGGCACATGCCAAGGGGGGAACTACCATTGTTGCAGCAGGTGCAGTGGCACAAGGGCCCAAGGGCTGGAGAGGGCCCATAAAAGACAGCCTATATATATGCGTATGCAGAATGTGTACACTCCTAATGCAGGGAAGCCTTTTATTAGTGCAAGTTAAAATCATTATATTGAGCAGAATGTATTTTATTACTTTTGCTTTTTATTGAGTTACCTTTGGGGGGCCAGGGTCCTCTGTTGAGTAGGTCCCCTACTGGCACATGCAAAGCTGATCATCTATTTAGTGTGAGATATATTATAGCTAACATTATGAAAATAAACTAATTTGTTTTGTAGAATGGGTTTACCTTCTCTACTTCTACTGTTCCCTTGTGCTCATAAATATATATATATATTTAGCACTCAGCACTCAGAAAATTAACCAGAGATCCGATCTCTGGTTAATTTTCTAAAAGTGCCCCAAATGCCCTCAAAATAGAGGGCATTATAGTTTTTCACTTAAAAAAATGTAGCATTTTGTTTAAATACAGAATTACTGCACTAGGCAGTTTTTGGGGTCTATAGTTGGTGGGAGTGGGTGTGAAAAAACGGCACTGAAAAATGACTTTACATTGTGCTCTAAAGTAACTGTGTGTTCCCTGTAAATATATATGTATATGCTTATATACATATATGTTGATGTGTAAATATGTGTATATACACTTATTAACACATACATATTTATGTATATAATCTTATACTGTACATATATATAAACATTTGCTGCCATCGCTGCGGTACTTAGCCCCTTCACTGCACAAGTTTCTGATGCTGTCTCTGACGGCATGGGAACAAGGCTCTCATTGGAGCCTATGGAAGTGCACTCTCGTGAGCGCAATGCTTCCCAGCAATGAGAACGCAAGCTCACATTCTCATTGCTGTTAACTTGTAATACCAGCGCACATTAGCTTGTGCTTGTTTTACACAGTATAGCGCAAATATCGCTTTAATGAAAGCAATTTTTAGTGCTCCACTTGTAATCTGGCCCATAGTAATTAAAGGAAAATAAGTAGTTAAACATAAAGAAGAAATACATAAATAAAATAAAAAGTGTATTATTTTGGAATTTAAAGGGACTGTAGAATTGCACTAAAATACATCATTAGATTAATAATAGACAACTGAGCAATTAGATTATTATTAAATAATTAACTGACAATTAAACTTACTAAATCAGAATGCTGCATAACAAAAGATTGTGATCAGATATTGACCAGTGTACATCTTCTCTACAATGTCAGCGGCTAGGCACAACATAGTCTGTAGCATACTGTAAGGTGGGTTTAAGGATTTACAAGCTTTTATAATATGGCAGAAAATAACATGCATGCATAGGAAAAACATTTGTCAGGAAGAATTACATAGGGGTGTGCAGCTGAAACATAAAACAAACAATTATAATTAATGAGTTTCCAAGAATGACCAACACATACATGAGAAAATCGGCAATGAATATCACTGGTATTTTAAACTATGAAACATATTTTAAACATGTAAGACATGATGCACATATTAAAAGTAAACATATGGATAATTACAAATGATGTTGACTATTTTAAATGTAATACTAATAATTCTAATTTTACTTAATTAATATATGACAGTTAAATTAATGAAGTACTGAAATAATATATATTAAGGACTAGATTGCAAGTGGAGCGCATAAATTATCGCGCACCAGCAAATGGGAAAATGTGCCCGTTGGCTGGCGTGTGATAATTAACCAGCCATTACAAGTGGCTGGTTTTTGCTACCGCAAGCTCGTGGTAGCAATTAGCGCTCAGAAAATTAACCAGAGATACAATCTCTGGTTAATTTTCTAAAAGTGCCCCAAATACCCTCAAAAAAGAGATTATTATATTCTTTATTTTAAAAAGTAGCATTTTTTTAAAATAAAAAACAACTGCACTAGGCAGTTTTTGAGGTCTAAAGTTGGTTAGAAAAAGAAAAAGTGTATTTACATTGTGGTCTATTGGAACTATGTGTTCCCACTAAATATATGTGTATGTGAATATATATACATATATATTTATGTGTTAATATAATAATATAATATATACATAATATTATGTGTTAATATGTGTATATACACATATTACCACATAAATATATATGTGTATAGTCATATCCATACAGTATATATTTAAAAATATACTTACCACTTCTATGCTTAAGGTTCTGATGCTGCCTTGCATTGTGCTTTACTTGTAATACCAGCGCGCATTAGCATGCAAGCGATATTTAGCGCTCCACTTGTAATCTAGACCTAAAATAGTAATTGATAATTATGGAAATGTAATGTTTAAAATATTTAAGAAACATATATGAACTAAACATAAGTGTTTGACATAAATGTAAACTAATTAGTTTAATACATACTTTATATATTTTTGTGCATTTCTATTGGGCTTGAGTCAATCACAAGTGAAGGGTGCAAATGTCTTTTACACCATCTTGTTAGAGTAGATAAGGAACATACTGGGAGATAGTAATTTTCCTCTAAAAATGACCAAGTTGCTGAACTTTATTGAAAACGGGAGCACATTACACTGAACACCTGATTAAATGGTGCAATTAAAACACAAGAGAATATAAACTGGTTGAAAAATCTAAGCTGATTATACTTGATGCCCAACTGAATAATTTAATAATTTGTGTCTCTGTATTTGTGGCAGCAATGCAAACTTACCCCACTTAACAAACATTCAACATATTGATATTCCGTGAGGTGAATAGATTTAAATTTGAGAAAAAAAAAAGTTGTCAGATATAATTGAATCAACTTCAACAAGATGACCATCACACAATTAATAAAGTAGACTGTAAACTCAACCTGAACATTCTAATTTAGAAATCCTTTATACTATTTGTAAAATATTTTTCAAATGTAATTTTAGAAAAAGGCAAAATGACAAAAAAAAGTGTCAAGTTTGTAACTAATTTGTTGGCAGAAGAAAATTATTAAAAAAAAGATACACTGTACATACTACTATATAATTTAGGTTATCAAATGATAAATACATCGAAATAAACAAATATAATTACAAAATCTTTTTAAAGCAATACTAGTGGTTAGTGAGAAAGTAAGTAAAAACATTTAGTTACACATTTACCTAATATCCATCCTTCAGGAACTGTATCCTGATCAATCTTTGTATAGTTTTCTTGGAACTAGAAAATATATTTATAATCTCAGGGTCTGTAGGAGCGTCCCGGGTGCTGCTCTCTGATTATAATGCTGCTTTCCGAAGATTCCTGAATTAAGTTAACTTGTGATTTTGCTTTTAAACAGAACACTTCTGTTATTAGAGTCTGTGGTCAATTGAACACACTGTGGCTTTTTATAGCGTTCACTAACTTAAGTGTCAGATGATAAATACTGCTTGGATCAAGGTTTGCAACTTGAATAAAATAGTAGAAGGTCTTATAAATTTGAGATGACTGTTTGATAACCCTTTGATAGATTTATATTGTATGTTGGTCACACTAATAAACAGGACTACAATTATTTAATATAGAGTAGACTTTTCATAACTCTAAAGGTTAAAATTCTGCCTACGTAAATGCTTAATAACACTTGAACTCATGGCTGAAAATTTGATAAATGAAGATATTTCTCTTAATAGTTATTACAAACAATGTTCCAGATTACCAGGAAAATAAATACTTCTTGATTAGATTTTACATGATATGTATGCTATAATTGCGTTTGTAATGTTCGTCGCTGTCAGCAGTTGCGCACGCATCCTCAATGGAATGTTGGCAGCGCGAGGCTTTGCCATTCCGAAAATGGCAGGGCTCTCATCCTATTGGCTGATTTGAATTTGAGGAATCAAATCAGCCAATAGGAATTCAAGGGACGCCATCTTTAATCATGTACCTTGAATTCACTATTCAGTGTACGGCGGCGATCATACGAAGAGGATCCTCCACGCTCCATGACTCCGCGGTCACCGGTCTTCAGTTCCAGGATCGCCGGTCTTCAGCTCCTCCCTCCACTCCGTGCCGGATTGGTGCTGGAAGAAGAAAGAAGAGGTCGCCGCTTGGAAGAAGACTTCACTGCCTGGAACAGGACCTTCTCCGCCCGACTTCAGGAACGGTGAGTACCATCCTGGGGGTTAGACTTAGGTTTTTTTAAAGGGTTTTTTGGGGGTGTTTGTTTTATTTAAATTAGGGATGGGCAGTAAAAGGGCTAAATGCCCTTTTAAGGCAATGCCCCCAAAAAATCCCTTTTCAGGGCAATGGGTAGTTAAAGTTTTTAGTGTTAGGTTTTTTTATTTTGGGAGGTTTGGTGGGTGGGGGGGTTTACTGTTAGGGGGGACTTTGTGTATTTTTAATGTAAAAGAGCTGTTTATCTTGGGGCAATGCCCTGCAAAAAGCCCTTTTAAGGACTACTGGCAGTTTATTCTTAGATTAGGGGGTGTTTTTATTTTGGGGGGCTTTTTTATTTTCATACGGCTAGATTTAGAGTTTTGTCGGTAACGACCCGCGTAGCTAACGCTGGCTTTTTTCTGGCCGCACCTTTTAAATAACTCTGGTATTGAGAGTCCACAGAATGGCTGCGTTAGGCTCCAAAAAAGGAGCGTAGAGCATATTTAACGCCACTGCAACTCTCGATACCAGAGTTGCTTACGGAAGCAGCCAGCTTCAAAAACGTGCTCGTGCACGATTCCCCCATAGAAAACAATGGGGCTGTTTGAGCTGAAAAAAAACCTAACACCTGCAAAAAAGCCTTGTTCAGCTCCTAACGCAGCCCCAATGTTTGCTATGGGGAAACACTTCCTACGTCTGCACCTAACACTCTAACATGTACCCCGAGTCTAAACACCCCTAACCTTACACTTATTAACCCCTAATCTGCCGCCCCCGCTATCGCTGACCCCTGCATATTATTATTAACCCCTAATCTGCCGCTCCGTAAACCGCCGCTACTTACATTATCCCTATGTACTCCTAATCTGCTGCCCTAACATCGCCGACCCCTATATTATATTTATTAACCCCTAATCTGCCCCCCACAACGTCGCCTCCACCTGCCTACACTTATTAACCCCTAATCTGCCGAGCGGACCGCACCACTATTATAATAAAGTTATTAACCCCTAATCCGCCTCACTAACCCTATAATAAATAGTATTAACCCCTAATCTGCCCTACCTAACATCGCCGACACCTAACTTCAAACATTAACCCCTAATCTGCCGACTGGAGCTCACCGCTATTCTAATAAATGTATTAACCCCTAAAGCTAAGTCTAACCCTAACACTAACACCCCCCTAAGTTAAATATAATTTAAATCTAACGAAATTAATTAACTCTTATTAAATAAATTATTCCTATTTAAAGCTAAATACTTACCTGTAAAATAAACCCTAATATAGCTACAATATAAATTATAATTATATTATAGCTATTTTAGGATTTATATTTATTTTACAGGTAACTTTGTATTTATTTTAACCAGGTACAATAGCTATTAAATAGTTAAGAACTATTTAATAGCTAAAATAGTTAAAATAATTACAAAATTACCTGTAAAATAAATCCTAACCTAAGTTACAATTAAACCTAACACTACACTATCAATAAATTAATTAAATAAAATACCTACAATTATCTACAATTAAACCTAACACTACACTATCAATAAATGAATTAAATACAATATCTAAAAATAAATACAATTAAATAAACTAACTTAAGTACAAAAAATAAAAAAGAACTAAGTTACAAAAAATAAAAAAATATTTACAAACATTAGAAAAATATTACAACAATTTTAAACTAATTACACCTACTCTAAGCCCCCTAATAAAATAACAAAGACCCCCAAAATAAAAAAATGCCCTACCCTATTCTAAATTACAAAAGTTCAAAGCTCTTTTACCTTACCAGCCCTGAACAGGGCCCTTGGCGGGGCATGCCCCAAAGAATTCAGCTCTTTTGCCTGTAAAAAAAAACATACAATACCCCCCCCAACATTACAACCCACCACCCACATACCCCTAATCTAACCCAAACCCCCCTTAAATAAACCTAACACTAAGCCCCTGAAGATCTTCCTACCTTGTCTTCACCATGCCAGGTATCACCGATCGTTCCAGGCTCCGAAATGTTCATCCAAGCCCAAGCGGGGGCTAGACATCCATCATCCGACGGCTGAAGAAGTCCAGAAGAGGGTCCAAAGTCTTCATCCTATCCGGGAAGAAGAGTAGATCCGGACCGGCAACCATCTTCCTTCAATCGGCATCTTCTATCTTCATCCGATGAGGACCGGCTCCATCTTGAAGACCTCCATCGCGGATCCATCCTTCTTCTCCGACGACTTCCCGACGAATGACGGTTCCTTAAAGGGACGTCATCCAAGATGGCGTCCCTCGAATTCCGATTGGCTGATAGGATTCCCTGATAGGCGTCCCTCGAATTCCGATTGGCTGATAGGATTCTATCAGCCAATCGGAATTAAGGTAGGAAAATTCTGATTGGCTGATGGAATCAGCCAATCAGAATCAAGTTCAATCCGATTGGCTGATCCAATCAGCCAATCAGATTGAGCTCGCATTCTATTGGCTGTTAGGGGGGTGTTAGTGTTAGGGTTAGACTTAGCTTTAGGGGTTAATCCATTTATTAGAATAGCGGCGAGATTCGGTCGGCAGATTAGGGGTTAATAATTGAAGTTAGGTGTTGGCGATGTTAGGGAGGGCAGATTAGGGGTTAATACTATTTATTATAGGGTTATTGAGGCGGGAGTGAGGCGGATTAGGGGTTAATAACTTTATTATAGTAGCGGTGAGATCCGCTCGGCAGATTAGGGGTTATTAAGTGTAGGCAGGTGGAGGCGACGTTGAGGGGGCAGATTAGTGGTTAATAAATATAATATAGGGGTCGGCGGTGTTAGGGGTACATAGCTATAATGTAGGTGGCGGCTCTTTGCGGTCGGCTGATTAGGGGTTAATTATTGTAGGTAGCTGGCGGCGACGTTGTGGGGGGCAGATTAGGGGTTAATAAATATAATATAGGGGTCGGTGGTGTTAGGGGCAGCAGATTAGGGGTACATAGCTATAATGTAGGTGGCGGCTCTTTGCGGTCGGTAGATTAGGGGTTAATTATTGTAGGTAGCTGGCGGTGACGTTGTGGGGGGCAGGTTAGGGGTTAATAAATATAATATAGGGGTCGGCGGTGTTAGGGGCAGCAGATTAGGGGTACATAAGTATAACGTAGGTGGCAGTCGGCAGATTAGAGGTTAAAAAAATTTAATCGAGTGGCGGCGATGTGGGGGGACCTCGGTTTAGGGGTACATAGGTAGTTTATGGGTGTTAGTGTACTTTAGAGCACAGTAGTTAAGAGCTTTATAAACCGGCGTTAGCCCAGAAAACTACTGACTTTTTTCTGCGGCTGGAGTTTTGTCGTTAGAATTCTAACGCTCACTTCAGCCACGACTCTAAATACCGGAGTTAGAAAGATCCCATTGAAAAGATAGGATACGCAATTGACGTAAGGGGATCTGCGGTATGGAAAAGTCGCGGCTGAAAAGTGAGCGTTAGACCCTTTCCTGACTGACTCCAAATACCGGCGGTAGCCTAAAACCAGCGTTAGGAGCCTCTAACGCTGGTTTTCACGGCTACCGCCAAACTCCAAATCTAGGCCATAGGGATTAGGTTCAATTTTGTAAACTTTGGTAATTTGTTTTTCTATTTTCTGTAACATTAGATTTTTTTATTTTCTGTAACTTAGGTTTAATTTGTGGGGGTTAGACAGGTTTTCTTTTAAATATTTTTTTTAGATTAGGGATGGGCAGCAAAAGAGCTGAATGCCATTTTAAGGGCAATGCCCATACAAATGCCCTATTCAGGGCAATGGATAGTTTAGGTTTTTTAGTGTTTGGTTTAGTAATTTTGGGGGGTTTTGTGGGTGGTGGGTTTTACTGTTAGGGGGGACTTAGAATTTTTGGTAACTGCAAAAGAGCTGTTTAATTTAGGGCAATGCCCTACAAAAACCCTATTAGATTAGGTGGTGTTTTTATTTTGGGGGTATTTTTATTTTCATAGGGAGGGCTTTTTATTTTCATAGGGATTAGGCTTTATTTGTTTATTTTTTTCTGTAGTTCAAATTTTTTTTTTAATTAACAACATAGACTGGGAGGGGAAAGAGAGCAAATGAGAGGGGAGAGAGAGAGCAAAAGAGAGGGGAGAGAGAGAGAGAAAAAGAGAGGGGAGAGAGAGAGCAAAAGAGAGGGAGAGCAAAAGAGAGGGGAGAGATAGAGCAAAATAGAGGGGAGAGGGAGAGCAAAAGAGAGGAGGGAGAGAGAGCAAAAGAGAGGGGGGAGAGAGAGCAAAAGAGAGGGGGATAGATCAAAAAAGAAGGGGGAGAGAGAGCAAAAGAGAGGGGGAGAGAGCACAAAAGAGAGGGGGAGAGAGAGAGCAAAAGAGAGGGGGGAGAGAGCGCAAAAGAGAGGGGGAGAGAGAGCAAAAAGAGAGGGGAGAGACAGAGCAAAAGAGAGGGGAGAGGGAGAGCAAAAGAGAGGAGGGAGAAAGAGCAAAAGAGAGGGGGAGAGAGAGCAAAAGAGAGGGGGATAGATCAAAAGAGAAGGGGGAGAGAGAGCTAAAGAGAGGGGGAGAGAGCGCAAAAGAGAGGGGGAGAGAGCAAAAGAGAGGGGGAGAGAGCGCAAAAGAGAGGGGGAGAGAGAGCAAAAAGAGAGGGGGGAGAGAGAGCAAAAGGGGTGGTGAAAGAATCCAGTATGGATTCTTTAAACACCCTGCTTTTTTCGGAATCCACCTGGATGGCAGGGTGGTAAAAGAATCCACCTGGATGCAGTGTAAGCTGCATCCAGGTGGATTCTTTCACCACCCTGCCATTTTCGGAATCCACCTGGATGCAGTGTTAGCTGCATCCAGGTGGATTCCCAAAATGGCAGGGTGGTTCCGTCACCACAATAGACTGCCCTTCAGAAAATGGCAGGTTGGTTTGGTGGTTCCATCACCACAATAGACTGCCCTCTGGGCAGGCTTTCCCACTAGTTTTAAATAATCTAATTGAATACTTTACAGTTTAATAACTGCTGAAACCCCATTGAGCAAGGATCTATGTGTGCTTTAAAACGTGTGCCTACTAAAGACACATTCTAAAGATCATTCTCTGATTTTATTACAATGTTAAAATGGTGAGAAAAACCCTTTTATTCTAGGAAACATTTTCATAACAAAAAAACGCCTAGGTTACGAGTTTTGCGCTATAGAGGGTGCGAAACGGACAAAAGTTGCGTTATTTCACTCTCCATAGTGGTGCCATTACAAGTTTCTAAAAGCCTCCTTGTACGTGCAATAAGGTGGCAATAAGCTCCATACCGCACAAAATCCAAGGGCTGAGAATATGTGCTAATGCACGCTTTCCCTATAGACATCAATGGGGAGAAGGTGTTAGAAAAAAGCTAACACCTGAAGTGCGGAATGGCAATCGCCGTAACACAACTCCATTGCGGAACACC
Source organism: Bombina bombina (assembly GCF_027579735.1). Lineage (NCBI taxonomy): Eukaryota > Metazoa > Chordata > Amphibia > Anura > Bombinatoridae > Bombina > Bombina bombina. The sequence continues at coordinate 615,911,393 of NC_069505.1, read as the reverse complement.
GGGCTAAATGTACTCCCAGACATGAACTATTGAAACCCAAAGATCATCCTCAAAACCAACAAGAAACAATCAGATTTATTACCACGTATAATGCTAAAACAACTCAAATGCTAAACATTCTTAAAGAATCCTGGCATATCTTACAATCTGATCAATCTTTGGGGGAAATTGTGGGAGAAAGACTTCAAGTAGGGTACCGGAGGGCACCCAATCTAAAAGAAATGATCAGCCCTAGCCATTTAAAAGGTAACAGAATAAGAACTGCACTAAGATATGGTTCCTTCAAATGTGGTACGTGCAGCACATGTAGCTTCATGAAGAAAACAAATCAAATAGAAGATCGTTTTGGAAAAACACATCAAATCAAATCTCATATCAATTGTACAACAGAAGGGGTAATATATGTACTCCAATGTAAATGTGCAAAATATTACGTTGGTATGACGACCAGGAAAATAAGAACCAGACTGCAGGAACATCTAAGAAATATCAAAAACGCATCCAATGATAGTAAAGCAGGAAAAACTATCACCTCAGTTGCCAGACATTTTCTCAAAATTCACAAATCTAGACAATCAGACCTCCAATGTTGGGGGATACAGAAAATTGATCTTGGCATACGAGGGGGCAATATTGAACAGGCACTTTTGAAGGCAGAATGTAGATGGATTTATCTGTTGAATACCATTCAACCGTTTGGACTCAACGAAAATAACAACTTCGTGGCATTCCTTTAATTTTTATACCAGAATGCTTTATATCGCCATCTGACTAACAATAATTTCCTGTGTTCTGTTTATGTGTGTCCCGGACATCAAAACAATATTGAAATAGTCAGTTAATTCAATAATCCTAGCTTAGCAGAACTGGGGATATATAAGACTTTCATATAATCAGATACTTACATTCACAGTGATTAAATTAACAACATGTTGACTGTTCTGCACTTAATATGGACAAGCACAGAGCTAGAAGTGTTTCTCCTAACACAATTGTATAAACACATCTTAGTCTTTATATAAAAAATAAAAAATAAAAAATAACAAAAGTTTTTGTTAACACGGTCACTAAAATCACCATTATAAATATCTTCTTTATGCATTATCGGTAGAAAGTTATGTATTTATCATTTACTATACACACACTGTTCACTACTATTATGCAATAGCATTCTCTATTGACACATTAGCAGAAGATAATAAATCTTCGACATCACAAATTTCTCTAGTATTAGTACTAACATTATCACCTAATATTCCAACATATTATGGTACTATCACTCATCACTATTGATTTTCAAACACACTCACACTCTTTATAAGTTTAGTTCACTTTACACGTGTTTGGGATTTTTAATGAGTTAGCACTTTGGTCACATTTATTTAGTTATATAACACATTACACAGTCAATCAATATTTTTAAACTTGTTATGTCATGTGAATATATAATCTATACTTCCCGTTTTATCTGTCTCACTTATCCTCTGTTAATAACAATTTGTATCTGCTGATCGGATATCGGTGTCTGCTTAGGAAGAACACACATAACAGAACTTAGGACCCTGATAATCCCTTAACACGGGACCGTATGACGCTATCCAGGGGGCGGTATATTCAGGCACAACATTATTTAAACCCAGTTTCGCGCGCCGCGCGCGCACCCTTTGAAAAAGCCGACAAGCGGCGAAACATGTTAGGGAATTGGTGAGGGGCCCAGTGAGCTCCTGTGTTTTAGGAAGCGTTTAGTGGGGGAACGACCAGCGTGTCCCAACAGCTAATACTCAGTACTTTATTTGTATTTATCTTTTCAGTTCAATCGAGTGTGTGTTTTACTCAGTCCTTTTAGCGTGCAGCACGCTTACATATATTGATTCACAAAGAGTTAATTCCAATATGCAGCACGCTGAATTTAGATGCCACGAACAAATACGGTTCACATTATGAGTAATAACTATTAGTAATTCAGGTATTATCAACCTTTATGTTACTTGATGCAGCGTGTTGAGTACCAATACAGTGAGCAAGCTTAGTTCACTGTTGGAGTGGTGACCTTAATTTCTATCATTCGAGTAACGGTGTAAAGTCTGATACAATCTATTAATAAACTCATTTGCGTATGGTTTACTTATAGTCACTCCTAACGGTGGTAACAATTTAGTTACACTAAGTGAAGCACAGATACAAAGTGATAACGCACAGACGCATATTATTAATCCAATATTGAATCTATACGGTTAACTCTTACTGAGCTAGGACCGAAATTATCAGACGTATATCCCAAGTGGGAAACCACCTAGCATAACCAAATTCATTGTAATAACATTAAGGTCCTCATAACAAGTAACATGCTGACTATAGCAGTTATAAATTAATCCGACTCATAGTGTGAGTAATGATTCTTATTATCCTTTGAATTCCCAACCTTCATGTTATATTATGTAGCGGTTTGACTACAAAAATAGTGTGAGCATACGTTGTTCACGAGTGGAGTAGTGAGTAATTTTGGTATTTAATCATATATCTTTATTATCCCAGTTAAGGTGTCAACTTTGATATAAATAAATAATAATATATTCACCTATATAAGGTCCATATGAAATCACTTTAAACGGCGGTAACTATTCAGTTACACAAGTGTAGCAAAGAATCTTAGTGACAACCTATATATGAGAATAACTAATATAATACCAAATCTATACTGACAGCTCTTATTGAGCAAGCATTGAAATTATCAGGTTTATATCACGAAGGCAAAACCTATAATTCACCTCCCACCAAGTATAATCAAACTTATTATAATAACCAAAAGGTCTACATAATAAGCAGCACACCGGCTGCAAAAGTCGAAAATAGAGCTAACTTTAATCATTAATGATTTTGTTCTCATACTATGCAGCACATTGAGTGCAGACACTCCATACAGACCTGATATCCAACAAGTAGCAAGGAATGTATCTCTCTGGTATAAGAACCATCAACTCATAGCACTTAATTAATGGTGCTGATATTAATGTAGTGGACTAGAGTATATTCTCATATATATACATGGATATCTATTACACCAATTTCGTGTGCATCATTGTCTGAGCCACACACCAGCTACTGAAATTCATTCTAACACAATTAGGAGTATTAGCTGTTTACCAGTATGTATAGCAATAGTCACAATTAATTCTCTGAAGAGATTTGAACATTAGCTTGCTATACCTGTGGTATTACTTATCACTACTATTAATTTTTATCTGACTGACACGCAGATCCATGCCCCCCCTATCCGTAGTTTTAAATCGTGTGTCATGTTTATGTTGATGTACAGTTTTTAACGTAGTATGAATAAAAGTTATATTTTAATGTGCATTTCCTCACGTCTATCTATCCTGACCCATTTGCCTTAGTGGACAGTAGTATATTGTGAATAGTTATATCGATTGATACTATTTATGTGACAGAACTCAGGAGTGCTATATGTGTATTCTTGTTGAGGTGGGTGTCAACTCCCCTCAAGTTTAGCAATTGTACTTTCTATAATACACAGCACCAACCCCGGGACTCAGGGTATTATACCTGTGTATCCCTTTGATAGGGCAGCAGTTCTCATTTATGTTCCAGTAGTGCCATTGGACCCTCTTCTCTTGTTCTCAAATTTCCTTCACACCTGATAAGGTGTTATTTCCAATAGAGCACACACCAAAGATACTTTTTACTACTAATAATTGCAACTGTCCAATAACTATGGCATCCAAATGGGAATTGGATAGAAATTCCAGACAACAAAAAAGACAAGCCGATTTAGACGAGGTTTTTCAGAATCCATCCTCTAATTGTAGTTCAAATGAAGACTTGATGAATCAATCCCTCAAGGAAATACACAAACTGATGTATAAACAAGATAAACTCTGGTGGAATCATCATTTTTTTGAAAAATATATCGAATTAAATTTGATCCCCAGAGGACTCAGGATACAGCTGTTCCCAGCCTTTGAATTCCGCGACCCTAATCTAGCTACTGAATGGGAAGAAGCATTATCTGAATGTTCCCATAAACTAATGAAAATTCTAATCAGACATGATAAGTCAGAGTATGATCTATATGAAACTCAGATACAAGAACTTAATAACAAATTAAAAACATTTGAAACACTTAAAGATTTTGAAGCTACATATAACAAGTTCCAAAAAGAACTGGACAAATATGAACAAGAAATAAAATTAACCAAACAAGGAAAACTAAACCGTGACAAAACTGACTACGCAAATAAAAAAGTGTACAAATGGAAGAAAAGAGGGAATTTCAACAAAGAAAAACCATCTAGAGTTAATATAGTACAGAGTGACATCTCTGATACGGAAGGAGAAGATACTGAAACATTCGAATCGGACTCAGAAGCTTCAACATCTACAGTAGCTAGTAACAGCAACAACCCAATGACTCGACGTAAAAGGAAGGATTTTTTAGATCAAAGTACCTCTTCAGATCCAAACACACTAGAAGAGGTAGGAGGAAAACCAAAAAAACCAATGAAGAAGAAGCCAGAGAGTCAGAAGAAGACAGATCGCAGAAATTGGAAACCATACAAAAGGGACCCGAGCCCCTTCTCAGAGCTGAGGATGAAGCAATGAGGGTGATTAACCTGTCTCATAAAGTATTAACATCAGATCACATCAATGTACTTTCAAAGGGAATGTCTTTTTGCCCTACCTCAAGAGGTGATAAATTCGAAATGATAAAAGACGTACAACTATTTATCAGAAAGATAGCATTAAAGAAAATGTATTCTCAAACTCAGAACCAATGCTCTAATGAAACTATATTGAATTTATCTGAAGATGAACGCATCTCTCTTGCCAATTTGGAAGAGTTATTAAGTGAAAATGAGCCCACAAAAGACCTCAACTGGCGGGATAAAATAAAAAATAAATCTCAATTCATGCCTAAGACCAATAATTGCCCACAATTAGAGGTTTTCAATAAAGTGGTATGTGACAAAATTACCAATTTAAAAGAAAACTGGACCAATCAAAATCTATCTAAATCTGAATCCAAGGCACTTCAAGAAATGAAACAATGGGATGACGTCATAATACGTAATTCAGACAAAGGTGGGAATGTGGTAATCTGGCCTATCAACAAATACAGAGAAGAAGCGCATAAACAACTTAGAGACAAAAAATGCTATCGAAAACTAAACTACAATCCATCCAATGAATATCTACAGGAATATGCCAATATTATAACCATGGCTAAACATAATGGACTGTTAACTCTTAAAGAGTTCAAATTCCTGAAAGTTATAAATCCAACTGTCTCTACATTCTATTTGATACCGAAGATCCACAAAGATCAATCTCACCCACCAGGACGCCCAATAGTGTCTGGGATTAACTGTCTAACTGAAAAAGCAAGCCAGTTTATTGATTTTAGATTGAGACAATATCTCACACAATTACCATCTTATGTGAAGGATACCACTGATGTCCTGAAACAACTAGATAACATCCATGTCAATAAGGACAGCTGGTTAGTAACAGCAGATGTTGAGTCCTTATATACAAGCATCCATCACAAGTTAGGACTCAGAGCAGTCAGAAGTTTTTTGGAAATGGGCTCAGAAGAAGAGAAGGAACATAATGAGTTTATTTTAAACCTGTTACAATTCGTTCTAAATCACAACTTTTTCACTTTTGACCATGCGTTCTACCTTCAAATTAGGGGGACTGCCATGGGCACTGCCTGTGCCCCAACATACGCCAATCTATTTTTAGGTTGGTGGGAGCAACATATTGTCTTCTCTGATACTAATGACAAACACACTGATCGAATACCTCTATGGCTGCGTTACATAGATGACGTGCTCTTTCTTTGGGAAGGCACAAAGGATGAACTTGATAATTTCCTGAAGGATATCAATTCGAACGATCTAAATATAAAATTAACCCATGAAGCCAGTCAAAAATCAATATCATTCCTAGATCTAGAAATTACTAAAAACTTAGACGGTACCCTTAGTACAGATGTATTTAGGAAAAAGACTGCTACCAACAGTATACTGCACAGTTCAAGCGCACATGCGCCAAATACTGCAAAATCGCTCCCAATTGGAGAATTCCTTAGAATGAAGAGAAACTGCTCTACCAATGAAAAATTTGAAGTGAGAGCAAAGGAACTGAGAATCAGACTACTACAAAGAGGATATAGCAGAAGATCAATAAAAAAAGCGGAACACCGGGCTAAATGTACTCCCAGACATGAACTATTGAAACCCAAAGATCATCCTCAAAACCAACAAGAAACAATCAGATTTATTACCACGTATAATGCTAAAACAACTCAAATGCTAAACATTCTTAAAGAATCCTGGCATATCTTACAATCTGATCAATCTTTGGGGGAAATTGTGGGAGAAAGACTTCAAGTAGGGTACCGGAGGGCACCCAATCTAAAAGAAATGATCAGCCCTAGCCATTTAAAAGGTAACAGAACAAGAACTGCACTAAGATATGGTTCCTTCAAATGTGGTACGTGCAGCACATGTAGCTTCATGAAGAAAACAAATCAAATAGAAGATCGTTTTGGAAAAACACATCAAATCAAATCTCATATCAATTGTACAACAGAAGGGGTAATATATGTACTCCAATGTAAATGTGCAAAATATTACGTTGGTATGACGACCAGGAAAATAAGAACCAGACTGCAGGAACATCTAAGAAATATCAAAAACGCATCCAATGATAGTAAAGCAGGAAAAACTATCACCTCAGTTGCCAGACATTTTCTCAAAATTCACAAATCTAGACAATCAGACCTCCAATGTTGGGGGATACAGAAAATTGATCTTGGCATACGAGGGGGCAATATTGAACAGGCACTTTTGAAGGCAGAATGTAGATGGATTTATCTGTTGAATACCATTCAACCATTTGGACTCAACGAAAATAACAACTTCGTGGCATTCCTTTAATTTTTATACCAGAATGCTTTATATCGCCATCTGACTAACAATAATTTCCTGTGTTCTGTTTATGTGTGTCCCGGACATCAAAACAATATTGAAATAGTCAGTTAATTCAATAATCCTAGCTTAGCAGAACTGGGGATATATAAGACTTTCATATAATCAGATACTTACATTCACAGTGATTAAATTAACAACATGTTGAATGTGTTGCACTTAATATGGACAAGCACAGAGCTAGAAGTGTTTCTCCTAACACAATTGTATAAACACATCTTAGTCTTTATATAAAAAATAAAAAATAAAAAATAACAAAAGTTTTTGTTAACACGGTCACTAAAATCACCATTATAAATATCTTCTTTATGCATTATCGGTAGAAAGTTATGTATTTATCATTTACTATACACACACTGTTCACTACTATTATGCAATAGCATTCTCTATTGACACATTAGCAGAAGATAATAAATCTTCGACATCACAAATTTCTCTAGTATTAGTACTAACATTATCACCTAATATTCCAACATATTATGGTACTATCACTCATCACTATTGATTTTCAAACACACTCACACTCTTTATAAGTTTAGTTCACTTTACACGTGTTTGGGATTTTTAATGAGTTAGCACTTTGGTCACATTTATTTAGTTATATAACACATTACACAGTCAATCAATATTTTTAAACTTGTTATGTCATGTGACTATATAATCTATACTTCCCGTTTTATCTGTCTCACTTATCCTCTGTTAATAACAATTTGTATCTGCTGATCGGATATCGGTGTCTGCTTAGGAAGAACACACATAACAGAACTTAGGACCCTGATAATCCCTTAACACGGGACCGTATGACGCTATCCAGGGGGCGGTATATTCAGGCACAACATTATTTAAACCCAGTTTCGCGCGCCGCGCGCGCACCCTTTGAAAAAGCCGACAAGCGGCGAAACATGTTAGGGAATTGGTGAGGGGCCCAGTGAGCTCCTGTGTTTTAGGAAGCGTTTAGTGGGGGAACGACCAGCGTGTCCCAACAGCTAATACTCAGTACTTTATTTGTATTTATCTTTTCAGTTCAATCGAGTGTGTGTTTTACTCAGTCCTTTTAGCGTGCAGCACGCTTACATATATTGATTCACAAAGAGTTAATTCCAATATGCAGCACGCTGAATTTAGATGCCACGAACAAATACGGTTCACATTATGAGTAATAACTATTAGTAATTCAGGTATTATCAACCTTTATGTTACTTGATGCAGCGTGTTGAGTACCAATACAGTGAGCAAGCTTAGTTCACTGTTGGAGTGGTGACCTTAATTTCTATCATTCGAGTAACGGTGTAAAGTCTGATACAATCTATTAATAAACTCATTTGCGTATGGTTTACTTATAGTCACTCCTAACGGTGGTAACAATTTAGTTACACTAAGTGAAGCACAGATACAAAGTGATAACGCACAGACGCATATTATTAATCCAATATTGAATCTATACGGTTAACTCTTACTGAGCTAGGACCGAAATTATCAGACGTATATCCCAAGTGGGAAACCACCTAGCATAACCAAATTCATTGTAATAACATTAAGGTCCTCATAACAAGTAACATGCTGACTATAGCAGTTATAAATTAATCCGACTCATAGTGTGAGTAATGACTCTTATTATCCTTTGAATTCCCAACCTTCATGTTATATTATGTAGCGGTTTGACTACAAAAATAGTGTGAGCATACGTTGTTCACGAGTGGAGTAGTGAGTAATTTTGGTATTTAATCATATATCTTTATTATCCCAGTTAAGGTGTCAACTTTGATATAAATAAATAATAATATATTCACCTATATAAGGTCCATATGAAATCACTTTAAACGGCGGTAACTATTCAGTTACACAAGTGTAGCACAGAATCTTAGTGACAACCTATATATGAGAATAACTAATATAGCACATTTACTCTGTGAGCTTGCTCTTTTTGGCTTGCTGTATTGATTCTCTGTTAAAGTAACATTGTCTGTTTAAGTATAATAGCTAACCAAGCTATTTTATAAATTATTTGCTTTGCAAGGGTTGCATTTTTATTTTAAAAAAAGGAAATAACTAAATAACTTTATTTCTAGCATTCCAATTTTTTTTGTTTTTCTGTCTGTGTGGGTAATTAGGGGTGGGATTATTTTCACCTGTTTGGGCCTTGCAAGCCTATAAATTTAGCACATTTACTCTGTGAGCTTGCTCTTTTTGGCTTGCTGTATTGATTCTCTGTTAAAGTAACATTGTCTGTTTAAGTATAATAGCTAACCAAGCTATTTTATAAATTATTTGCTTTGCAAGGGTTGCATTTTTATTTTAAAAAAAGGAAATAACTAAATAACTTTATTTCTAGCATTCCAATTTTTTTTGTTTTTCTGTCTGTGTGGGTAATTAGGGGTGGGATTATTTTCACCTGTTTGGGCCTTGCAAGCCTATAAATTTAGCACATTTACTCTGTGAGCTTGCTCTTTTTGGCTTGCTGTATTGATTCTCTGTTAAAGTAACATTGTCTGTTTAAGTATAATAGCTAACCAAGCTATTTTATAAATTATTTGCTTTGCAAGGGTTGCATTTTTATTTTAAAAAAAGGAAATAACTAAATAACTTTATTTCTAGCATTCCAATTTTTTTTGTTTTTCTGTCTGTGTGGGTAATTAGGGGTGGGATTATTTTCACCTGTTTGGGCCTTGCAAGCCTATAAATTTAGCACATTTACTCTGTGAGCTTGCTCTTTTTGGCTTGCTGTATTGATTCTCTGTTAAAGTAACATTGTCTGTTTAAGTATAATAGCTAACCAAGCTATTTTATAAATTATTTGCTTTGCAAGGGTTGCATTTTTATTTTAAAAAAAGGAAATAACTAAATAACTTTATTTCTAGCATTCCAATTTTTTTTGTTTTTCTGTCTGTGTGGGTAATTAGGGGTGGGATTATTTTCACCTGTTTGGGCCTTGCAAGCCTATAAATTTAGCACATTTACTCTGTGAGCTTGCTCTTTTTGGCTTGCTGTATTGATTCTCTGTTAAAGTAACATTGTCTGTTTAAGTATAATAGCTAACCAAGCTATTTTATAAATTATTTGCTTTGCAAGGGTTGCATTTTTATTTTAAAAAAAGGAAATAACTAAATAACTTTATTTCTAGCATTCCAATTTTTTTTGTTTTTCTGTCTGTGTGGGTAATTAGGGGTGGGATTATTTTCACCTGTTTGGGCCTTGCAAGCCTATAAATTTAGCACATTTACTCTGTGAGCTTGCTCTTTTTGGCTTGCTGTATTGATTCTCTGTTAAAGTAACATTGTCTGTTTAAGTATAATAGCTAACCAAGCTATTTTATAAATTATTTGCTTTGCAAGGGTTGCATTTTTATTTAAAAAAAAGGAAATAACTAAATAACTTTATTTCTAGCATTCCAATTTTTTTTGTTTTTCTGTCTGTGTGGGTAATTAGGGGTGGGATTATTTTCACCTGTTTGGGCCTTGCAAGCCTATAAATTTAGCACATTTACTCTGTGAGCTTGCTCTTTTTGGCTTGCTGTATTGATTCTCTGTTAAAGTAACATTGTCTGTTTAAGTATAATAGCTAACCAAGCTATTTTATAAATTATTTGCTTTGCAAGGGTTGCATTTTTATTTTAAAAAAAGGAAATAACTAAATAACTTTATTTCTAGCATTCCAATTTTTTTTGTTTTTCTGTCTGTGTGGGTAATTAGGGGTGGGATTATTTTCACCTGTTTGGGCCTTGCAAGCCTATAAATTTAGCACATTTACTCTGTGAGCTTGCTCTTTTTGGCTTGCTGTATTGATTCTCTGTTAAAGTAACATTGTCTGTTTAAGTATAATAGCTAACCAAGCTATTTTATAAATTATTTGCTTTGCAAGGGTTGCATTTTTATTTTAAAAAAAGGAAATAACTAAATAACTTTATTTCTAGCATTCCAATTTTTTTTGTTTTTCTGTCTGTGTGGGTAATTAGGGGTGGGATTATTTTCACCTGTTTGGGCCTTGCAAGCCTATAAATTTAGCACATTTACTCTGTGAGCTTGCTCTTTTTGGCTTGCTGTATTGATTCTCTGTTAAAGTAACATTGTCTGTTTAAGTATAATAGCTAACCAAGCTATTTTATAAATTATTTGCTTTGCAAGGGTTGCATTTTTATTTTAAAAAAAGGAAATAACTAAATAACTTTATTTCTAGCATTCCAATTTTTTTTGTTTTTCTGTCTGTGTGGGTAATTAGGGGTGGGATTATTTTCACCTGTTTGGGCCTTGCAAGCCTATAAATTTAGCACATTTACTCTGTGAGCTTGCTCTTTTTGGCTTGCTGTATTGATTCTCTGTTAAAGTAACATTGTCTGTTTAAGTATAATAGCTAACCAAGCTATTTTATAAATTATTTGCTTTGCAAGGGTTGCATTTTTATTTTAAAAAAAGGAAATAACTAAATAACTTTATTTCTAGCATTCCAATTTTTTTTGTTTTTCTGTCTGTGTGGGTAATTAGGGGTGGGATTATTTTCACCTGTTTGGGCCTTGCAAGCCTATAAATTTAGCACATTTACTCTGTGAGCTTGCTCTTTTTGGCTTGCTGTATTGATTCTCTGTTAAAGTAACATTGTCTGTTTAAGTATAATAGCTAACCAAGCTATTTTATAAATTATTTGCTTTGCAAGGGTTGCATTTTTATTTTAAAAAAAGGAAATAACTAAATAACTTTATTTCTAGCATTCCAATTTTTTTTGTTTTTCTGTCTGTGTGGGTAATTAGGGGTGGGATTATTTTCACCTGTTTGGGCCTTGCAAGCCTATAAATTTAGCACATTTACTCTGTGAGCTTGCTCTTTTTGGCTTGCTGTATTGATTCTCTGTTAAAGTAACATTGTCTGTTTAAGTGTAATAGCTAACCAAGCTATTTTATAAATTATTTGCTTTGCAAGGGTTGCATTTTTATTTAAAAAAAAAGGAAATAACTAAATAACTTTATTTCTAGCATTCCAATTTTTTTTGTTTTTCTGTCTGTGTGGGTAATTAGGGGTGGGATTATTTTCACCTGTTTGGGCCTTGCAAGCCTATAAATTTAGCACATTTACTCTGTGAGCTTGCTCTTTTTGGCTTGCTGTATTGATTCTCTGTTAAAGTAACATTGTCTGTTTAAGTATAATAGCTAACCAAGCTATTTTATAAATTATTTGCTTTGCAAGGGTTGCATTTTTATTTTAAAAAAAGGAAATAACTAAATAACTTTATTTCTAGCATTCCAATTTTTTTTGTTTTTCTGTCTGTGTGGGTAATTAGGGGTGGGATTATTTTCACCTGTTTGGGCCTTGCAAGCCTATAAATTTAGCACATTTACTCTGTGAGCTTGCTCTTTTTGGCTTGCTGTATTGATTCTCTGTTAAAGTAACATTGTCTGTTTAAGTGTAATAGCTAACCAAGCTATTTTATAAATTATTTGCTTTGCAAGGGTTGCATTTTTATTTAAAAAAAAAGGAAATAACTAAATAACTTTATTTCTAGCATTCCAATTTTTTTTGTTTTTCTGTCTGTGTGGGTAATTAGGGGTGGGATTATTTTCACCTGTTTGGGCCTTGCAAGCCTATAAATTTAGCACATTTACTCTGTGAGCTTGCTCTTTTTGGCTTGCTGTATTGATTCTCTGTTAAAGTAACATTGTCTGTTTAAGTATAATAGTTAGCTAACCAAGGTAGTTAGGCAAACAAGGTTTTGGGGTAACCAAGGGGAAATATATTTATTTAATACTTTTAAGTTAAACCTTTTATTAAGAATGTGTGAGAATCTCGTTCAGTGTACAGCTTGCCACATGTTTGCATCACTGGAGCAGCCGCTTCTGGGATTGTATGTTTGTGGCAAGTGCGAGCATATTGTCTCTTTAGAAACTCGTATTGGGGATCTGGAGGAACGAATTGCAACACTACATGAAATTCAGACACTTGAAAGGGAAATGGATAGGACTGAGCTGGTTGTTAATGGTTCCAGCAGTGGGAATGGGGAGGATTCAGATGAGGAGACTCCAGGATGTAGCTGGGTCACAGTTAGAGGGCGAAGTAAGCGGAAGAGACAGGCCAGTTCTGAGCTGGTACACCCCAATAGATTTGCAAGATTAAGTGAAGATGTTGGGGATATCAGTTCAGGGGTGGCAGTGTCAGAGAGGGCCGTGTTGCCTAGTATAGTGAACAGTCCTTTAGCTTTGGAAGAGGAGCATACTATGGTGGGCAGTCCTTCAGTCATGGAAGAGGGGCATACAAGTCAGGGCCAGAGGCAGATGTTGGTGGTAGGAGACTCTATTATAAGGAAGGTTGATAGGGTAATTTGTCATCCAGACCCTTTACATAGAACAGTTTGCTGTCTTCCAGGGGCTCGTGTTAGGCATATTGTGGAGCGTATTGATAGATTGTTAGAGGGATGCGGGTCTGATCCTGCAGTCATGGTGCATATTGGTACTAATGAAGAAATCAGTGGGAGATGGAGAGTCCTAAAAAATGACTTCAGGGAGTTAGGTAGCAAGCTTAAAGCAAGGACCTCCAAAGTAATATTTTCTGAGATATTACCAGTGCCGTGTGTTAACTCAGTAAGGCAGAAGGAGCTAAGGTCTGTTAATTCATGGCTAAAAACATGGTGTAAAAATGAGGGGTTTGACTTTTTAGAACACTGGGCTGATTTTTCACTAGGGTACAAATTGTACAGTAAGGATGGATTGCACCTGAATGACATGGGTGCAGGTGTGTTGGGGGAAAGGATGGTAGCACGTTTAGAGAACCTTTTAAACTAGGCAAAGGGGGGGAGGGTCAATTAGAACAAAATAGAACAGAGAGATCAGTGTCTGAATATGTCACTCCCTTAATATCTCAAGGAAGGGATGACTTAAGAAATGTCACATTAGAAAGTATAGAGGAAAGTACACCAAGTAGCAGCAGAAAGCACATGAAAATTAAATGTATGACAACAAATGCAAGAAGCATGACAGGTAAAATGGGGAGCTGACGCTCTTAGTTGCAGAAGAGGACTATGATGTTATCAGTATAACTGAAACTTGGTGGGATGATTCACATGACTGGGCAGTTAACTTAGAGGGGTATACATTATTTAGGAGGGACAGGAATAATAAAAGGGGTGGAGGAATCTGCATGTATATTAAACCTGACCTTAAACCTACAATAAGGGAAGATATTTATGATACAAGTGACAATGTAGAGACCCTGTGGGTTGAAATAAAGAGTTGGGGGAAAAATCCTAAAAAAATATTACTAGGAACATGCTACAAGCCTCCCAACATTAGTGACCCGGAGGAAACTCAACTACTTATCCAAATAGGTAAGGCTGCTAATAACAGTGCTGTAATTATGGGAGATTTTAACTACCCTGATATAAACTGGGCCAATGAAACTAGTAATTCAGCTAAGGGGGATAGATTTTTAAATGTTCTCAGGGATAACTTCTTGTCACAATTAATAGAGGAGCCAACTAGGAGTAAAGCTATATTGGATTTAGTGCTATCAAACAATACAGATATAATATCAAACATAGAAGTTAAAGAACATTTGGGTAACAGTGATCATAACATGGTCACATTTGAAATCTCTTTTCATATGCAGTGTTTTAAAGGCTTAACTAAGACTTTTAATTTCAAGAAAGCAAAATTCAACGATTTAAGGAAATCATTAAATAATATAAATTGGGACAATGTATTTTCTAATAAAAATACAGAGGATAAATGGATAATATTTAAAAATTTGTTAAATAAATATACATATCAATACATACCATATGGTTATAAAAATAAAAATAAAAAAACTAAGCCGTTATGGCTAAATAAAAATGTGTTAAAAGAAATTAGGAAAAAACGTAGGGCATTTAAATTATTAAAAGAAAATAGTACAGACTCAGCATACAATATTTATAAGGAATGTAACAAAGCATGCAAAAAAGCAATCAAATTAGCCAAAATTGAAAATGAAAAATTAATTGCCAAGGATTCTAAGTCTAACCCTAAAAGGTTCTTTAAGTACATAAATAGCAAAAAATCTAAGAAGGATAATATAGGTACATTAAAATGTGTGGAGGGTAGCATGATAAATAATGACAGGGAGAAGGCTGAGGTACTAAACCAGTTTTTTTCTTCAGTATACACAAGAGAGGAACCATTGAATGATACTTTGGAACAGAATAGAACATGCCAGTCCATACCACTAACTGGGTTTTGTTTAGAGGATATCAGGAAAAAACTAAAAAATATTAAGGTAAATAAAACTCCAGGCCCAGATGGAATACACCCAAAGGTGTTAAGTGAACTTAGCACTGTTATAGACAAACCTTTACTCTTAATTTTTCAAGACTCATTATCCTCAGGCATGGTACCCCAGGATTGGCGTAAAGCTGATGTGGTGCCACTCTTCAAAAAGGGAAGCAGGGATGATCCAGGAAGCTATAGACCAATTAGTCTGACATCAATAGTGGGGAAGATATTTGAAGGGATTATAAGGGATTATATTGATGAGCATATTCGTGTAAACAAGATTATGAGTTCTAATCAGCATGGCTTTAGGAGAAATAGATCATGTCAAACTAATCTAATTAGATTCTACGAGGAAGTAAGTAAAAATATAGATAAAGGGGAATCAGTTGATGTGATATACTTAGATTTTGCAAAGGCATTTGATACAGTGCCACATGAGAGATTAATGCACAAAATTAAGGGACTGGGAATAGCTGAAAATGTTAGCTCATGGATAAATAACTGGATAAAAGATAGGGAGCAACGAGTAGCAGTAAATGGATCATACTCAGATTGGACAAAGGTAATCAGTGGCGTCCCCCAGGGATCAGTACTGGGCCCTGTTCTTTTTAATATTTTTATAAATGACTTGGAGCAAGGATTAAATAGCGACATCTCTATTTTTGCAGATGATACTAAGTTAAGTAAGGTCATTAGGTCAGAGCAGGATGAACTCTCTTTGCAAAGGGATTTGCTAAAATTAGAACTATGGGCAAGTGAATGGAAAATGAGATTTAATACGGAAAAATGTAAGGTTCTACATTTTGGAAGTAAAAATAAGCAGGCTATGTATTTTTTAAATGGGACAAGACTTAGCCAAACACAGGAGGAAAGGGATTTGGGAGTAGTAATAGATAACAAGCTAAAGATGAGTGCACAATGCAGGGCAGCGGCTTCAAAGGCTAATAAGATACTAGCATGTATTAGAAGAGGCATTGATTCAAGGGAGGAAAGCATAATTCTGTCATTATATAAAGCCCTGGTAAGACCTCACCTTGAGTTTGGAGTGCAGTTCTGGGGACCGATTGCTAAAAAAGATATTGCAGAACTAGAAAAAGTTCAGAGAAGGGCCACAAAGCTAATAAGGGGATTGGAGAAATTAACCTATGAGGAGAGGCTAGCCAAACTGGGTCTGTTCTCTTTAGAAAAAAGGCGCTTGAGAGGTGACATGATTACTTTATATAAATATATTCAAGGCCCATATACAGAGATGGCAGAAGCTCTTTTTATTCCAAGAAAATTGGTTCTGACAAGAGGTCATAATTTAAGGTTGGAGGAAAGGAGATTTAATCTCCTGCAACGGAAACGTTTTTTCACTGTAAGAGCAATAAAATTGTGGAACTCATTACCAAAGGAGGTAGTGAATGCCAATACCATAGATACATTTAAAAATAGTCTGGATAAATTTCTGTATATAAACAAAATTCATGGATATGATTGCTAGTATTAAATGGGTCACATTTTAATGGGGTTATTTAAGCTTAACTGGAGCTTTTTGTAAGTATTTTAGATTTGTATAGGTTGAACTCGATGGACTTCAGTCTTTTTTCAACCTTATCTACTATGTTACTATGTTACCAAATCTATACTGACAGCTCTTATTGAGCAAGCATTGAAATTATCAGGTTTATATCACGAAGGCAAAACCTATAATTCACCTCCCACCAAGTATAATCAAACTTATTATAATAACCAAAAGGTCTACATAATAAGCAGCACACCGGCTGCAAAAGTCGAAAATAGAGCTAACTTTAATCATTAATGATTTTGTTCTCATACTATGCAGCACATTGAGTGCAGACACTCCATACAGACCTGATATCCAACAAGTAGCAAGGAATGTATCTCTCTGGTATAAGAACCATCAACTCATAGCACTTAATTAATGGTGCTGATATTAATGTAGTGGACTAGAGTATATTCTCATATATATACATGGATATCTATTACACCAATTTCGTGTGCATCATTGTCTGAGCCACACACCAGCTACTGAAATTCATTCTAACACAATTAGGAGTATTAGCTGTTTACCAGTATGTATAGCAATAGTCACAATTAATTCTCTGAAGAGATTTGAACATTAGCTTGCTATACCTGTGGTATTACTTATCACTACTATTAATTTTTATCTGACTGACACGCAGATCCATGCCCCCCCTATCCGTAGTTTTAAATCGTGTGTCATGTTTATGTTGATGTACAGTTTTTAACGTAGTATGAATAAAAGTTATATTTTAATGTGCATTTCCTCACGTCTATCTATCCTGACCCATTTGCCTTAGTGGACAGTAGTATATTGTGAATAGTTATATCGATTGATACTATTTATGTGACAGAACTCAGGAGTGCTATATGTGTATTCTTGTTGAGGTGGGTGTCAACTCCCCTCAAGTTTAGCAAACAACTCCATTGATGTCTATGGTTAAAAAAAGTTACGTTTAAACCTAACACCCTAACATAAACCCCAAGTCTAAACACCCCTAATCTGCTGTCCCCGACATCGCCAACACCAAAATAAAGTTATTAACCCCTAATCTGCCACTCCCGACATCGCCGCCACTAATAAAAGTTATTAACCCCTAAACCTCCGGCCCCCCACATCACCACCACTAAATAAACCATTTTAACCCCTTAACCACCAACCCCCACATCGCAAAAAACTAAATAAACTATTAACCCCTAAACCTCTGGCCTCCCACATCGCCACTACTAAATAAAGCTATTACCCTTAAACCACCAGCCCCCCGCACATCACCACTAATAAATTAAACTATTAAGCCCTAAACCTAACAACCCCCTAACTTTATATTAAAAATACAATATCCCTATCTTAAAAAAAATAAAAACTTACCTGTGAAATTAAAAAAAGCTAAGTTTAAACTAACAATTCACCTAACATAACTATTATACTAAACTATTATAAATTTAAAAAATAAATAAATTACACATTAAAAAAAACTAACACTACTAAAAAAATTTGTCTAAAATTACAAAAAATAAAAAATACTAAATTAGGAAAAATAACATACAAAATTATCAAACATAAAAACAGTTACACCTAATCTAATAGCCCTAAAAATAAAAAGCCCCCATAAAATAAAAACACCCAATAGCCTACAATAAACTGCCAACCATCTTCTATCTTCATCCAGGCGGCATCTTCTATCTTCATCCCGGCGGCGTCTTTTATCTTCATCCCGGTGGCACGGAGCAGATTCATCCTTGAAGACTTCTGGCGTAGAGCCTCCTCTTCATACGGTCACAGCCGTACACTGGATCTTCAATGCAAGGGAACCTTTTCAATATGGCGTCCCTTGCATTCCTATTGGCTGATTTGATTTTTGAAATTCAAATCAGCCAATAGGATGAGAACTTATGAAATCCTATTGGCTGTTCAAATCAGCAAATAGGATGAGAGCTACTGAAATTCTATTGGCTTATGAAGATAGAAGATGCCGCATGGATGAAGACTTCTCGCCACCTGGATGAAGACTCCTCGCCGCCTGGATGAGGATGGATGTCCGGACTTCAGAAACTGTGAGTGGATCTTCGGGGGTTAGTGTTAGATTTTTTTTTTACTTTTTTTGGGTTTTTTTTTTTTTTTTTTAGATTAGGGTTTGGGCTTTTTTAAAAGAGCTGAATGCCCTTTTCAGGGCAATGTAAAAGAGCTGAATGCCCTTTTAAGGTCAATGCCCATACAAATGCCCTTTTAGGGCAATGGGTAGCTTAGGTTTTTGTTAGAGTTAGGTTTTTAATTTTGAGGGGTTGGTTGGGTGGTGGGTTTTACTGTTGGGGGGTCTTTGTATTTTTTTCAAGTTAAAAGAGCCCTTTTTAAAAGGCCCTTTTAAAGGCTATTGGTAGTTTATTGTAGGCTAGAGGGTGTTTATATTTTTTTATTTTTTTATTTTTATAGGGCTATTAGATTAGGTGTACTTGTTTTTATTTTTGATAATGTCTTTTGTTATTTTTCGTAATTTAGTGTGTTTTATTTTTCGTAATTAAGTAATAAAGTATTTTTTGTAATTTTAGACTTACATTGTTTTAGTAAAGTTAGGTTTTTTTAATGTGTAATTTAGTTTTTTTTAATTGGCAGTTATTTTATTTTTAGTATAATAATTTAATATCGCCTAGATTTAGAGTTCTGCGTTAGCCGTCAAAACCAGCGTTAGGGGGTCCTAACGCTGGTTTTTACCGCCCGCTGGTATTTAGAGTCAGTCAGGAAAGGGTCTAACACTCACTTTCCAGCCACGACTTTTCCATACCGCAGATCCCCCTACGCCAATTGCGTATCCTATCTTTTCAATGGGATCTTTCTAACGCCGGTATTTAGAGTCTTGGCTGAAGTGAGCGTTAGAACTCTAACGACAAAACTTCAGCCGCAGAGAAAAGCCAGGAGTTAAGAGCTTTCTGGGCTAACGCCGGTTCATAAAGCTCTTAACTACTGTGCTCTAAAGTACACTAACACCCATAAACTACCTATGTACCCCTAAACCGAGGTCCCCCCACATTGCCGCAACTCTAATACATTTTTTTAACCCCTAATCTGCCGACTGCACACCGCCGCAACCTACATTATCCCTATGTACCCCTAATCTGCTGCCCCTAACACCGCTGACACCTACATAATATTTATTAACCCCTAATCTGCCCCCCCCCAACGTCGCCGCTACCTACCTACAATTATTAACCCCTAATCTGCCGACCAGACCTCACCGCTACTATAATAAATGTAGTAACCCCTAAAGCTAAGTCTAACCCTAACACCCCCCTAAGTTAAATATAATTTTTATCTAACGAAATAAAATAAATCTTATTAAATAAATTAATCCTATTTAAAGCTAAATACTTACCTGTAAAATAAACCCTAATATAGATACAATAGAAATAATAATTATATTATAGCTATTTTAGGATTAATATTTATTTTACAGGCAACTTTGTATTTATTTTAACTAGGTACAATAGCTATTAAATAGTTATTAACTATATAATAACTACCTAGCTAAAAGAAATACAAAATTACCAGTAAAATAAATCCTAACCTAAGTTACAATTAAACCTAATACTACACTATCATTAAATAAATTAAATACAAATACCTACAAATAAATACACTAACTAAAGTACAAAAAATTAAAAAAGAACTAAGTTACAAAAAATAAAAAAATTTTTTACAAACATTTATAAAAACTATTTTAAGCTAATTACACCTACTCTAAGCCCCCTAATAAAATAACAAAGCCCCCCAAAATAAAAAAATGCCCTACCCTATTCTAAAAAAAAAATTGTAAAGCTCTTTTACCTTACCAGCCCTTAAAAGGGCCTTTTGCAGGGCATGCCCCAAAGAATTCTGCTCTTTTGCCTGTAAAAAAAACATACAATACCCCCCCAACATTACAACCCACCACCCACATACCCCTACTCTAACCCAAACCCCCCTTAAATAAACCTAACACTACCCCCCTGAAGATCTTCCTACCTTGAGTCGTCTTCACTTAGTCGAGCCGAATTCTTCATCCAATCCGGGTGGTATGGATTGTGTTGTATAGGCTGTAACACAGGCTTTTTAGCCTTACTGCACAACCTGTATTACTGGTGCTATAGAAATCACACGCAAAAACTTAATTTTTTTGAGTTTGGGATTGACGTTGCGTTACAGGCTAAAATGCTTGCGGTATAGCTATACCGACATGACTCGTAATGACTGCGTTACTGTTTTTACTCTGAAATTGCCATTTTTTCAGAGTTAAAATCGTAAAGCAAAACTCGTAATTTAGCCAAAAGGATCACCAGAATGTTTGTTCATTAACTGTTGCAATTTTGCTGGGATGTTATAATTTTTTTTTATTGAATAGTAATAGGAAAGGGTAAACGTGCACAAGCCATGAACTGAGTTTTCTAGAAATGAAATTGCCACAGAACATACAAAGCAGTGTATAAAGTTTAAACTCTATTTACTTACAAATGAAATGATCTTTTTCTGCATTAATAAAGCGTTAATACTTACATGACAGACCAGACCTTGCCGTAGCTAGGAGCCTGTGTACGGGAGAGAACTAAGAGATATATTAAGGGTTTCCTTAGATCTCTAGAGAGGATCCCAATGGAATTTTCTGTATATTTCTGTTGAGTTCCAATTTATCTGAAATCCCATATGTTTTCTAAATGTTTATACTAATTAAGCAATAATACGAAAATTAACAGAAGTGTATATACAAAATTATTATTTTATTTACAATACAGTACAATAGTTACAGTATTCTGTATTTTAAAATAAATTCCCTATAAAGTGTTTAAAAGTACATAAATCTATAATGTTATGATTCATAAATAAGCAAACAATTAAAGGGACAGGAAACCCCAACATTTTCTTTAATGATTTAGATAGAACATACCATTTTAAACAACTTTTCAATTGACTTCTATTATCAAATTAGCTTCATTCTCTTGTTATCCTTTGCTGAAGGAGCAGCTTTGCATTACTGGCAGCTATCTGAACACATCTAGTTAGCCAATCACAAGAGACAAATGTGTGCAGGCACCAATCAGCAGCTACCTTCCACTAGTGTAGGATATGTGTGTATTCTTTTTAACAAGGGATACCAAGAGGACGAAGCACATTTGAAGATAGTGAATTTAAAAGTGTCTTAAAATGACATGCTCTATCTAAATCATGAAAGTTTATTTTTGATTTTCCTATCCTTTTAAATAAAAAAAAACCTTTCTAATTTACATCTGGTGTCAATTTTAAATTGTTCACTTGGTATCCTTTGTTGCTTATGAGCATGCACATGTCTTAAGCACTATATGGTAGTATACCCACAGCTGTCATCTTGTGTTTCAAAGTGTATAAAATTGTTATTGGACCATTAAGCACAGTCTGAAACATTCAAACATTTTTTATGATTTTTCTATCCCTTTAATCATGTGATATTCATCAGTCAATCACAAACTCAAATGTGTATATACTATGAATTTGCTTGTTAAGAGATGGTGCATCAAAAAGTGTGCTAATAAAAAGACTGCGTAATTTAATGTTGGCAGTCATTTGGATTTTCTTTTTTAAATGACCATTAAAACAGTACAATTGCATAATAAACAAGTTCATAATAAAAAGAAAATGAGGGGGCATGTGCGGGAAGTTATCCAAGAAGGCTATTGGCTATTAAGTGCAGCATCCTCACCTTAAAACTTTATGAATAGCTGATCTATGTGTAAATTCTCCTGATGTCGTTTTTGCTGTATTTATGACCCGGTGTAAAAGACCTGATTGCCTGAGGCTGTGGCCTCACATACAGCCTTGTTAACCCCCCCTGGTAATCTGGGTAAAGCAGTCACATTGAGACTGTCACTATTCTGTGAGCTAGATTACATTGTTGCATATAGCTGTTATTCTTAAAGGGGTACATTGTCTACATATTTGAGCCTTTTTTGTTCTGGAGCTGGGGCAATTGCAAACTTGGTCTCACAATAGTACTGAAAAAGGGAAATAGACACATGAGAATTTGGTATAATAATAACAGTCTTTTTTTATGAACTTATTGCAATAATATATATCAGTAATCAGCTTATAAAGCAAGGCAGCGATTAAACTATAAACACATTACTTATCTTCAGGTTTTGAATAAGCAAACATATCAGCGTACAGGCATAGAAAGGCAAAGGAAAACGCTCCTGCCCCCTCTAAGCAATTCTAATAATTAAAATACAGTTAAGGAGACATGTCTAATGTTATGTCAATCATATTATTTTGTAGCAGACATGTTAGTAAAAGAAGAGTTTCTCATAACATGGAAAAGATTCTCATACTAGTGCCTCTCATTGTAATGTGACACCCCCCTTCTTTCTAGGTAAGAACACTGCTTGAGAACATAAATGCAGAGTAGAATACAAATGTAACATCTGTCTAAAAATCAAAGTTTGAATATAAACTGCTAACATATTAACTGTTTGATTAATTATGTGCGCATGGAATCATAAAACGTTTTGAATCCCTTACAAGCCTTGAATATTCTCTTTAAAGGAGACAACCTCATAGGAAAGTAAATCTTACTACTATTAGATGAACATATTCTTAAACTAGAACAACTCTTAACCCTTTCATGACATAGGCAATTGTCCAAGTTCTGAAAGTAAACAAAACCTAGAATTTCAGCTATATGTCTGTTCAACCATAATTTACCTCTTTCACATTAAGTGCACCAACACTTAACTTTGTGAAGCCCCTTAGGCACAACACCTGGCCAAATGTAGTGGTCATATTTTTTGTATGCATTTTTTGCACATACACTGCACTTTGGCTGTTTATTCCATCATTTTTTATGTTTTGCTGCTATAAAATACATAAATTTATGTTTAGCAATGTCCTATGAGTACAACAGTACCCCCCATGTACAGGTTTTATGGGATTTACAGAAGTTACAGGGCCAACTATGGCTCATTGCAGTCTTCACAATGGAAATTTGGCACCTTGATTTTCTGAGCCTATGTCCATTATAGCAGCCCAGGAATGAAAATTACCCCATCATGGCACACCATTTGCAAATATAGACACCCCAGGGTATTCCAAAAGGGTCATGTCATATATTTTTGTGAAGCCCATTAGGCATAACAACTGGCCAAATGTAGTGGTCATATTTTTTGTATGTGTTTTTTACAAAAACACTGCACTTTGGCTGTTTCTGTCATCAACCATTTATGTTTTGCTGCTATAAAGCACACATATTTGTGTTTGGCAATGTCCTATGAGTACAACAGTACCCCCCATGTACAGGGTTTATGGGGTTTACAGAAGTTGCAGTTCCAAATATGGGGTCTGCCCATTTTCATGGAAATTTGGCACATTCATTTTCTGGACCTATGTCTTCTTTGAGACTTTATAGCAGCCCATACATGAAAATTAAGCCACCATGGCATACCATTTGCAAAAGTAGACAACCAAGGGTATTCAAAAAGGACTATGTTTAGTATTTTTTGTAGCCTCTTAGTCACAACATCTGACCAAATGTAGTGTTCATATTTTATTTTTAGTTTATCATAAAAACACTTCCTTTTTGCTGTTTATATCATCCTTATATGTTTTACTGCTATAATACACCCATATTTGTGTTCAGCGAAGTCCTATGAGTACAACAATACCCCCTATGCACAGGTTTTATGGGTTTTGGGAAGTTACAGGGTCCAATATGGGGTCTGCCAATTTACATGGGAATTTGGGACATAGATTTTCTGGACCTATTTTGTCTTTAAGACGGTATGGCAGCCCAGGAATGAAAATCACCCCATTGTGGCATATCATTTGCAAACGTAGACAATCCAGGGAATTTAAAAAGGACTATGTTTAGTCTTTTTTTTTTTAGCCACAACACCTGGTCAAATTTAGTGGTCATATATTTTTTTTTTTTTTTTTTCACACAAACACTGCTTTTTGCTATTTGGATCATCATCCTTATATGTTGTACTGCTATAATACCTATATTTGTGTTCAGTGCTGTCCCATGGGTAAAAAAATACCCCCCATACAAAGGTTTTATGTGGTTTCAGGAAGTTACAGGGCCCAATATGGGGTCTGCCCGTTTACATGGAAATTTGGCACATTGATTTTCTGGACCTTTGTTGCTTTTTGGACAGTATGGCAACCCATAAATGAAAATTAACTAATAAAATAAAATCAATTAGGAACACATACAGATTGCTTTCAAATTAAAAGTTTAACTCTGCGTGATATATTCAAAAGCAATTAGTGATACAGAGGCCAGGTAGAGAGGGGCAGTCAGGGCAATGGTAACTAGAATCCTTCCTTACTCCTTTTTTTTATAGCAGACTCTGCATTTTTTCTGGGGTGTTTTTTTGCAGGCAGTGGGAGGGATCCTAGTGGGAAAATGCCTGCCGCAGAGTCGCTCGATATTTTCAGAATGAACTGTGGGAGGATTAGGGGTCTGGTTAAACAAAATATCAGATGTTACATTTAACAAAAATTCCAAAAAAGTATAAGGTTTCCCTGTGCCTGCTTTTTTTGTAGAGCACATATGCATTATACACTGCGATCTGCATAATATAAAAAGCTACTTTTTTGTACCAAGTTCTTATTTTTCTTTGAATTAGATATGGCTGCAGGCACCGGTCAGCTAAATCTCCCCCCCCCCCAATGTTTTTGTTTTACTCCACAATGCACTTTGGCTTAAGGATCTGTGCAGATCTTCCCTACACAGACAGTACTGTAGCTTCATCGTGCATTGTGGAGAGCATGTACACATCAGTGTACCGAAGTTGACGTTGTGCTCCTACTTTTCTTCCATACATCAGCTTCTGGTGGAAACCTGTGCGATTTTTTCACGTTGTGCCACAGGCCACAGTTTTAAAATAAAATAAAAATTTGAATAGCTCTGTATTGGTGTAAAAATTATCAAGCCACAGATGGTACCCTTTGTTTAGCAGGGGTAGTAGGAGATCCCACACAATTTTCCACTTGTGCCAACTGAATCTGGGCAACCAGGTGGATCTAAGTGGCTATCTTTACGCTGGTAGATGCAAAATGCCCAGGTATACCAAGTACTGCATTCACACAGGTTATACAATTTTACCCCATAGCGGGACCTCTTGGATGGTATATATTACTTGAAAAGCAATCTCCCCTTAAATTTCATGAGGGACTCATCTATGCAAATGTTCTGGCCAGGGATATAAACTTAATTTTTTTGGACAGGTGGTTTATCAGGGTCCTTATTTTAAATAACCTGTTATGCAGGGGGTCATTTCTGGGGGGGGGGGGGCACTGGGCATTATCATTAAAATGGAGAAACCACAGCAACTGTTCATATCTATCCCTCTTCATAATCCCTGGAAAAGAGGGGTAGCCAGGATGGGGTTCTGGCTCCAGTATGAACTTATGCTGGGTTTCTTCACAATCCCCATTGCTATAGTCAGGGCCCAAAACTTTAATCTCAGATATTTCAGTGGGGTGCCAGGTATTTTTTCTGACATACTGAGATTGTGGATTCTCTGACAGATAGTGGCTGGCATATAAATCTGTTTGAGCAACTATATGCTCAAACATGGTATCCGTCAGAATCAGGGAGAGATAATTTATCAGCTCACATACTGGATCATCATTTGTGATGCCAGGAGTCTCTGTAAATGTGGGCATTTCTGGGGCAGTTAAATTTGGGGGTAGCCAATCTTGGTCATTTGTGCGACGCCTCCTTTTAGGTGGAGGGCAGGGAGCACGAGCATTAGGTGCATCACTCAAGGGGCTCTATATCTAATTTTGTAAGGGTTGCGCTCTCAGAAAGAGCAGAGAGGGTTTCACTCGCTGAATCTTCGACAAGAATGGCATAAGCCTTTTCTGCTGAATAGCGTGCAGCCATAAGGGATTTTTTTTCTACCATTCCCACTTCACCACCACCAATTCCCATTTCACCTCTCCCAAAATCCCACTAAACCACCCCAATTACCCCCTCCCAATTATAACCCACCCTAGTTTCTAAGATGTTTTTTTATATAAACTAAAAGAGAATTAGGAAAGCACTAGGAAGGGCAGTGATTGGGATCAACAGGAAAGGGGTTAACAGTAACTAAAGATGATCCCCAAAAAATAACTGATCATAGTGATATTAGGCTGATCACAGTAGCAACTTAGTGATCAGAAGCAAAAAAACTGTAATATATATATTTGTAACCCCCACAAATAAACCCCAATGATTTTGATCAGCACTGATCAAAGCCCTAACAGGCTGATCACAGTGATATTAGGCTGATCACAGTAGCAGCTCTGTGATCAGCAGCAAAAAATAATAATTTTTTAAATATATATATATTTATTTTGTCTTTTCTCACAAGCACACACACACTAATCTGCCTTCCTCTCTCCCTCAGATAGCAGTGAGGGAAGAAAGGAAGCGGATACACTTGTAACAGCCAATGATCCCACTCATTGGCTGTTACAGTGTTGCAGGGGATGATTGTTACATCTCCTGCATGCTGATTGGATCCTGAGGGAGTGCCTGAGGTGCTAGGCATGTCCCCCTAACCGTATCCAGCACGGAGGAGGACGTTCTAGTCTGCACTAAAGCCCAGTGCTATTAGGACGGAATAGAATCCTGTAACGGTGTTAAAGGTTAATAGCAGCTTTAGAGGAAATATCTCCTGGTGGTTTCCCTGCAACACGTATAGAGGAGCTGCAAGCACCTTGTGAGAGAGATACCACTGGGGATATAGAACTATTTGTTAATATAAAGGGAAATAAAGACCTGCCAGATTACAGTGGAAACTTGTATGAACAGAATGGCAACTCCCATGAAATGAAAAAAGGTCCCTTGATTATATATACAAAAGTTTTACCCCAGCATGACTCCCAGTCTCACTTTCTTTTGATATCTATTTATCAAAAAGCGGTGAGATATGCCACACTGATTTTACAGAATTTAGGTTCTTTATTAACTGTGTATTTTGTTGAGATTAGGGGTTTGCTTTCTGTAATTCTCCAAAGAGTTGGTTTAAATGCCACACAATATAATAATACTATGTATAATACTATATATATATAATAATAGGCTTATATTCATTTTAGTGTCATATAGAATGCCTGAACTTGTCTTGTACATAGAATGTGACATTTATCGATGGGGTTTTTGAATGATTAGCTGTAACTTATTTTAGGCTAGATTATGAGTGGAGTGCTAAGTTATGTGCAAGTGAAAGGGGTTTATCCCCAGATGTTTGCACACGTCGGGTTTATCCCTCATATTACAGGTTGCAAGAAAACATGTTTTTGTCTTCTTGCAATTTATTTTTCAAAAACATATTTGGTTGAACCAGTCAACTAGATGAATTCCCACAATGGGAACAGATCCATAATAGCTTTCCTCTCCAGTGTTGCCCATTAAAATCCAAATGATTTTTATGATGTCTATTTCTTGTCTAGAACATATCAGTATAGAACATCTCAGTATAGAACAAATCAGTTTAGAACATATCATTATAGAACATATCGGTATAGAACATATCAGTATAGAACATATCAGTCTAGGACATATCAGTCTAGACCAGGGGTCAGCAACCTTCGGCTCCCAGATGTTTTGGAACTACATTTCCCACGATGCTGAGACACTCTTTAGGCTATCTGAGCATCATGGGAAATGTAGTTACAAAACATCTGGGAGCCGAAGGTTGCTGACCCCTGGTCTAGACCATATCAGTATAGAACATATCAGTCTAGAACATATCAGTCTAGAACATATCAGTCTAGAACATATCAGTCTAGAACATATCAGTCTAGAACATATCAGTCTAGAACATATCAGTATAGAACATATCAGTATCAGCTGCATTGTTGAACCTTCTGATAATTAGAAGCTATTTTTGCAAATGAAAAGCCAGATTACGAGTGGAGCACAAACATTTACAGGCAAATCAGTCTAGAACATATCAGTCTAGAACATATCAGTATAGAACATATCAGTATCAGCTGCATTGTTGAACCTTCTGATAATTAGAAGCTATTTTTGCAAATGAAGAGCCAGATTACGAGTGGAGCACAAACATTTACAGGCAAGCGATCTGGGGTTTATCGTGTGTGTTTGCACTCATTGGGTTTACCGCTGGAATAACAAATTTAAAATATTATAATGATTACCGTGCCTTTAGAGCTCTGGTTACCTTAACTGTTTCCCAAAGCTAAAAAGTTGCACAAAACACATCAAAAATGCATTACAACATATAGTTCATTACACTGACTGCTACATACTTAGGCTCTTTTGAGCCATGGCTCACTGTTTCTAAGTAGCTCTCTGTTAGAAGTGGCAGAGTTACTCACTGGAGGTGGAAACTGCAGTGCCACTAACAGGTAAACTTAATAACTATACTTCTAAACAATGCTCTCTATGTCTTTTCTGCTCTCTCTGTCTGCCCTTCTCCTAAAACTCACTACATGTCTCTATAACAACAATCGCCACACTATCCATATCGCACCCTCCCTTCTCTCATCCCCTATGCTGTCCTCTCATGAACTACTCTGTTTCCTTAGAAACACTTCCCCCACTAACTCTCCTGTGTCTAGTCCAGTGTTTTTCAACCAGTGTGCCGTGGCACACTAGTGTGCCATGAGAGATCCTCAGGTGTGCCACGGCAGACTGACAACAGTTTGACATATTTTTTAAACTTTGCTTGTTTTTTACTCCCAGTGCAGGGGTAGTTTGTAGGAGGCATGGCATAACAGCACAATACATACAGTATGTGTGTGTTTGTGTGTATGTGTATATATATATGCTGTATTAGGCTACAATGTGTGATTTTTTTTTAAATTTTGGGATGGTGGTGTGCCACAGGATTTTTTAATGTAAAAAAGTGTGCCACGGCAAAAAAAAGTTAAAAATCACTGGTCTAGTCATACCCGCTCCTATAAATCTCACTCTCACCTTCTGTCACTCTCACTGCTACTACTGCTTGCTGCTGGTGATGTCTCTCCTAAAATTGGCCCTGCAAGAATCACCACACTTTTACACTCTCGCTCTGTCTCCCACTGCAAAAACTCTAGGTCACGCAATACCAACAATCTCATCTCTATTAACCCACAGTGCTTATCCCCTCTCTTTTCTTGTGCCCTTTGGAATGCTCGCTCCGTCTGTAACAAACTTACAACTGTTGATGACCGGTTTGTTTCCAACACTTTCAACCTTTTAGCAATTACTGAAACCTGGCTAGCTTCCTCTGACACTGCTTCCATTGCTGCTCTCACATATGGTGGTCTTCCCTTTAGCTACACACCTAGGCCAGGTGAGAGACACATTGGAAGTGTTGGCATCTTACTCTTCCCCTCCTGCTCCTATCAGTACCTATCTCCATTTCCATCTCTCTCCTTTTCTTCCTTTAAAGTCCACTGCATTCACCTGTTCTCCCCCTCTCTCTCAGAGTGGCAGTTATCTATCGCCCCCCTGGACCAACCTCCCAATTCCTTGACAACTTTTCTGCCTTGCATCCTTACTTTCCCTCTACAAATACACCTACTCTAATTCTGGTAGACTTCAACATCCCCATTGACATCCCATCTGCCCTTGCTGCCTCTAAACTTCTCTCACTCACTAACTCCTTTGGCCTCTTACAATCCCCCCTATTCCCTACCCATCATGATGGACACTCTATTGATCTATTATTCACCTATCTCTGCTCTCTCTCTGATGTTGCCTGTCACCCATTTTCCATCTCAGACCACCACCTGCTCAACTTAATCTTAATATACAGGCTAAACCTACTTCCCCCTCACCCCTGCACATGTAGAAATCTGCACACTGTAGACCCTCCCCAACTCTCCAACCTCATTCAAATACGCCCCCCCACACTTCCACAATATCCTTCCCTGACCTTGCTGTAACCCACTATAACAATACCCTCTTCTCTGCACTTGACACTCTCGCTCTGCCCCAACTTTGCA